>NC_025995.2:126830054-126888606 GCF_000442705.2 Elaeis guineensis | reverse complement strand
GCGCATAAAAGGTAGAACATCATTAGTCTCACATTTATTGTGAGTCAAAAAAAATTCTGACTTTATAGGATATGATCATCTTTTCTATACGAGGCATTTTTTGAAAGACAAAACTTTGAGATTCATGGATCAGAATGGATAATACCTCATGTACCGAGTCATGAGCTTTTGCTGCAACAGTAGCACCCTAGATAAGAGACCACTCCTATAACTATGGGGCTTCTCTTATTTATATACTAGTATATAGTAAAAATAAAGAGAAAGGCATCTTCTGTCCATTAGACTCCTTTTTTATCGGGGACCTATGGTAAAAATAAAGAGGAGGCACTACAATAAAAAATAATTTTTTATGATAAATTACTTGTGGCATTTCTTATTATATGCTGCTGAAATCTTTTTTTTTGCTCTATTTTGATAAAAATACCACTATTTTTCAATAAGTATTTTTTATTAACAGTACTTTATTATAAATACCGCTATAAATTTATATATTTTATGATATATTACTAAACATCTGAACAAAAATTATGTCATTTAATTAATATATCGATAAATAATATCATAATTTATGAGATTTTAAAAAATTATTTCTAAATTTTAAATAATTAATTTTTATATAGAGCTTGATTCAATCATACTGATCTCATAAAATATGTTATTATATATATATATATTTAATATTATTTATTAAATAATATGAATATATATAAATAAGTTAAATAAATTATATTTATATATTAATAATATAAATTATAGGTTGATGGTTAAAAACGTGCTTTGCTCTTTCTTTTTCTTTTTCTTTTTCTTTTTCTTTTTTGTGTAGTAAGGGCACCTCCCGTCCAAGACAATAATAGACAATCACTCACCTTATTTCTTGCTACAAATAACAGCGGAAGAAGAGAGAAGGTCCTATTTATATTTATCATCTTCCTTTTCGCTTTTTTTTTTTTCCCCCATTAAATATCAGTTCTTGCATTTTTTATCGGTCCCCCGTTTTGACTGACGCTAGCGGGATCCCGTCCAGCCGCAAACCATGCGCTAAGTCCACGCACGGAGTCCGCGCCGAACCAAGATACAGCATGTTCAACTTGCACAGTGAACGTCCATTGGTCACGCAGAAGTGGTCGTCTCTCCGTCTCAAAGTGAAAACCTTAAAAAAGTAAATTAAAAAAGGTAAAATATGCATTTAATTAGATTGGTCACAGAGTCCATGGAAGGAGTTTCCACCAACAAGATGCCATACGTGTTGAATCTGGAAGCTAGTTCTTCTTGTTTTTTTTTGGAAGGAAGAAAAAAAAAAAAAAAAAGGACAAAGCCAAGTCGTCATTTGGATGGTCGTGTGAAGTAATTGTCTACGAAAAACCACCGTGAAGTATGAGTTTGAATTTTTCTCCACCCTCGATTGTGCCTCGATTTGAAATACTATTCTCTTTGGACACGTGCTAAATATTCCACATGAAATGATAGCTCACACTATCTTTTAACTCAGAACTATTAAAAAAGCTAGCACCAACCCAATTGCATTGGATTCAGCTATTAAATCACCGCATAAGAAAAAACAATGCTGAAATGTAAATCGCTATGCCGTGAGATCAATCATTAGCTTAGTTTTGATGCTTTGATTTATCCTTGAAACCATCACAAGAGATCAGAAGTGACATCGAGATATCAGTGCCCACCCTAAACTTATGCCTTAGCCTTACAAATATCAAATACTCTTCAATCAAGAGGACAGGCCTATCTCAATATGGACTAATATTGATACTTAAGGACGTTACTGGCAATTACTATACGCAAATATTCCTATCAAAGATTTTGTTACGATACTCTTTTATATTATTTTATTATAAAAAATATCTAAAATATTTATATTATTATTTTTTATATATTTTATTTTTTAAAAAATAATATTTTATTATTATTTTTTTCTTTTCTTTTCTTCTTTTTCCCTCCGTCTGTGCTTTCTCCACGTCCACCACCGCCCCCCACCAGCAACACCCCCTGCTTGTCCATAACCTGCAGCTCCTCTATCCTCTTCCCCCCTCCCCGCACTACCATCCTTCCTCATGGTGCAGCTCGTGGCTTCTCCGCGCCCCCCCTCTCCGACGGCCTGCGCACAGCCATTCTTTTGCCCTCGCGGCCGACAGCTTCTCCACCCTCTCATGCACCCCCTCCCCCTGACGGCCTGCGGCCAACCCCCCTTCTCCAGTCCCTGCCCCCAAGCCTGGCAGCTTCTCTGCACCTCCCACCCGACAGTCGCTCTGGCAGCTTCTCTGCTTCCCCCCATCTCGTGACCGGCAGCTTCTCTGCACTCCTGCCAAACCACCCCTGCAGTGTCGGCGGCTTCTCTGCACCCCCACCCCGTGATGGCCTATAGCTTCTCCATGCCACCACCACCCCACCACCACACACACCCAATCCCCACAGCACCCGCAACTTCTCTACACCGCCACTGCCGCCCTCCACCCCACTCTAGTGGCTCACGAAGAAATAGAAGATTTTTTGAAAAAAAATTTAATTATAATATAAAATAATCTTAATCTTTAAAATTTTTACTGTACCAACCATACAAATAAATATTCTATCCCGTTGAAATCCGAATGATTCATATTTAATTTAATGATCAAAATCAGATAAAAAATAAAAAGATTAAAATACCTATTTGAGCACTGTAGCAAAACCCTTCTATAAACTATCATGAGGCTGAGAAAAAGAAGAAGAAGAAACTTGCATGGTAAAAATTATCATTTCCTCAACTTTTCAATGATTATCTATAATGTTGTTGAAGCTTAGCTCCTAACCCCCGTGCAAAAGCCTCCTGATTATTTGTGCCAAGGCCCTCAATTAGTCACCAGGCTCAATACCATGATTCTCATATGTCATCCATTCTATGAGGCATGGTTAAAGAACCTACTAGTCATACATTCAGGCTGTCTATCTAGTCTATAGTAGAGAGAAAGAAATTATTGAGCATATTTTTTTTCTGTATCTGAAAGAGGTGCAGGTGTGGCACTTGCCGAGTCTGCGCACATTTTCTTCTCAAGAGGAGACCTTAGCCCTAGAATTCCTAGAGCTACTCAGGCAAAGTACTAGTACAGGAGCGGTGAGATCGATTGGCATTCCGACAGTCTATATTGCTTAGTAAATCTGGCTCTCCAAGAATATCTTGATGTTTGAGGCCAGATGTCCGATGAGATTTATTCTAGAGAGAACCCTAATTTTGGCTATTGAGGTGATTGATATGACCTTGAAATCCCTGAAGATCTGGGACTCCCAACTAGCTTATGTAACAGCCCGTGAAGTGTTCATCATCTGGGAGCCCCTTTCTTCGAGGTTCCTTAGAGTCAACTTCGACTGTAGTGTCAGCAATAGGAGTGATGGAGCTGGTTTTATGATCCGTGATTACACCTCCAGACTTGTAGCGACTAGGAGAGTCATCTCTTCGATCCATCCGTTCCTACTACAGAGCTTCAGGCCGCGTGGGCTAAGATTATTTATGCATGTCGGACTCTCCATATCGATCATCTATTCATAGAAGGTGACTCAGCCACCGTGGTAACTTGGCCTCAGAAGAGCATGCGGGGGGAAACCAGTCACCACCTTTTACATGACATTGTGGCCATGCTAGCATATTGTGCAATCCTTACCATCATATATGCCTTTCAAGAGATGAATACTGCAGCTGACTAGAAGTTGTATTTATCGCGTAGCATTCTGGACCATGCCTTTGGTCTGATTCGTGAGAGATCCCTAACAATCTTAGAGATATTTTATTTTTTGATTATCTTGATTATATATACACTTGAAGATTTTTTTTTTTTTTTTTGATAAAGAGAGAAAACCTTATTCACCGTTGCAGTTCAAGACCAGAAGTATAAACTGAGCCCCAACACAAGTAACAATAACCACAAAAAGGCTCAGCCCTTAGCACAAAAGCATTAATACAGGAAACAAAAGAGTAGACAACCAGGTAAAATACATAATTCTCTGTACAAAACCCAAACAAAGTAGCTATGTGGGTAATATATGAGTAGCATGAAAGCAAGGGTCAACTAAGTGGGAGCGGTGGAGTGCAAGGCCCAAAATCCTGAAGTGACAATAAGTGGCCATATCTTATGCAAAGAATGATAATACACTTGTTTGTACCAACAGCATAAAAAGACCCCCAATAACAGAACATATTTAAACAGAAACAGCTGTGCCATAGGATTAAGATTATGCAACCACAGCATTGCAATCTGGATGTAATACCAAGGTGGAACAATGAAGCAATAGATGTGAACCAGCATGAAGCGAAATGCATTAGTGACAAATTGAAGCTGAAGTTGCCTTTGCATAATCACCCTGCGCTTCAAAAAACGAAGAACTGAAGAACGGTCTATGAAATAGAACCAAGTAACTTTTAAGCCTTTATAGGTAAATACAGCATTGGTTATGTTGGAGAATAACACCCCATGATATGGTAATTTCAGATCTCTGCAACTAAAGAGAAGTCCAAAACTGTAGTTGTTAGACAGCAAGGAAGCAGCAGTGAACAGAGGATCAAGTAATACAGTGATATTGCAGGTTTCAAAATGAGTCCATAAAACTTGTAGGGTCATACATCTCTCCTGACAGCAACACAGTATTTCTTCTTTCATTTGTGACCAAAAATTAAGTAAAGCATTATGATACCAGTAGCAGATAAATAATATCAGGTAATTTAAGATAACCTGAGACCAAGTTGTGATACCGCATCTTGCTTGCTCATTTCCAATTAGCCCAAAACGATAATGTAGTTGAACTAAAAAAGATAACAAGGAGTGCATTCTTAAGTTGCTTACATTGAAGACCAAGTGAAAGAACCAGAATATGTAAAGAATAGCATAAGTGACATAATGCAAATTTGAAAGGCTATTGTGAGATGTAACCAACATTGCTAACATCAGCAAAGTGTATTATATCATGTTGCAGAATCAAAATAAACTGAGAAAGCAAATTATCCCCCAAGGGGAAGAAGTAGTTGCCTAAAAGAGCTTATTTGGAGAGCCAATCTACATCTTGATTATGATCATGATAGATGTGTGAAATAGTGCAATTGGGTAGTATATTTATGGTGTTCAGAGCATCTTTAAAAATGGGGAGATCAGTCATTTTACAGGAGGATGGGTGTGTTAGCCATCTAATGACAGTTAGAGAGTCACCATAAATATAGAATTTCTTATCCCCAAATTTTTAAACTGCAGCTGTCTACCCATACCAAATTACCAAAAGCTCTGCATAAGGCATAGAACGAGAGGAGAGGCAAGAATCTCGGGCCAATAAAAGAGTACCATGATCATCGCTAATAATAAAGGCAGCTCCAGCTCCTTAAGTTTGAACAGTAGCATCAAAATTCAATACTAATCCCCCAAAGGAAAAAGACAGTCAAGCTGAAGTATTAGAAGAAGGAATGTGCTGTGACACATGAGGGCTGCCCTATATCTTTGACTGAGGATTAGAAAAGAAAACTTCATTGATGCCTTACACATAAGAAGAGAATTGCCAAAACAACTGTGAAGGACCAGTGGAGTAATACTGAAAGATCCCAGCATTACGAGAGCACCAAATTAGCCACGCCATGATACTCATCATTGCTTTAAACCTGTTCTCTATCTGAGTATTCATGAACAATATAAGAAATGCTAACAAAGAAGTATGCGGGCCAGGAAATAAGCTCAGAATTCATGACCAAGTATGTCCAACATTGTTTAGCAAAAGAACAACTCACAATAGCATGCTCCAAGTCTTCCACAATATTGGCACAAAATCACAAAAAACTAAAGAATTAACTAAGATGCCTCTTTAATTTAAAATATATTTATAAGGCAAACAATTCCACATGAGCTTTCATAGGAAATATCTGACCCTCAAAGGAATTGGAAGATTCCAAATCCACTTACATTGAGGAGAATGAAACTCCAGATCAGTGAACAGGAGAGCTGATATAAATATCAGATGCAGAAATATTAGCAGCATTAATTTCCAACCAACAGAGTTTATTCGGCCACGGATGTAATGGGACAGGAATCTTGGTAATTGCATGCATTAAATCAGCATTAAAACATAAGCTAAGAAATTGTAAATTTCATTGTCTATTTGAAGTAATAAAGTTAGTAACAATAAAAGAAGCGAAATCAATATCTAAATTGAAGTAGATGGGCAATCGAGATAATGGGATAATAGAAATCCAAGGCTCATAATAGGCATTAATGGAAGTACCAGTGCCAATCATCCAAATAAGAAAATTCTGAAACTGAGAACCAACTCTACTGATTTTATTCTGAACATTTATGAGGTTTATGATATTCTGTCCAAGTGCCTTTGAAATTATATTTGGCTTGAACCAGTTGAGCCCAAAGCGAAGGGGGGGATAAGGATGAGGTTTATAGCAAGTTTTTCCCATCAAAGCCAGCTGCTTATTTCTTAAAGTCTAGAGGCCAAGACCACCATAATTTTTTGTCTTGCAGATTTTAGTCCACGGAAGCGTGTGAAGATCCCATTGGGTAGAAGAATGACCCCATGAGAAGGCACGGAACTCTTTTTCCATAGCATTGATAAGAGAGATAGGTAAGTAGACTGAATGCATGGTGTAGAGGGGAATAGAACAAATAACTGATTGCAGAAGGGTTGCTCTACACTTGAAAGATTTGATTTGATCCGTCTTATCAGAAAAAAAAGAGAATCCACTAGTCAGATATGATATTCAAAAGTCATGATAAATATAGGGTTGCATAATTAGTGGTATTTAATGAAGTATAAGGAGTATCTATGACTTGTCTTTTAGTATGCTAAGTGACATCTTGTGGGTATTGGAAAGCAGTTATATAAGCAGTATGTCAAAAATTACGTATAAGTATATAAAGTCATGCTTTCATCTAAAAAGTATATAAGGCCATGAGATAAGGTATCAGGTGAATGAGCAAGAGAAATCTGAGAAAGAAAAAGGCAAATTATGCTGTATTAATCGTCTTCTGCTCTCTTCTTTTTTTATTTTTTGTAGTAAATCTAATCCGAAGCTTCAGACCCTTGAACTACATTTTAGCCACCTTTAACATAGTGGCATCAGACTAATAATTCTCACAAGTTTTAATGGGTGGAGAGGGGATGTCGGTCTTGTATCCTCGGCATGGCTTTGACCAATCAAACCACATGCCACGAAGACGGGTTGAATTCAATAAGAGTTCTTAGGCAATGGATTGTTATATTTTGAATAATTACTTCAACCTTTTTTCAGTCAATTTTACTGATCATTTTACCCAATGGGGAGGTAAAACCAGCGGAACAGCACCAGTTATAGTGCAACAATAGCCACGTGACGACTGCGATTCTAGTATTCGTTATGTCAGCATATAGCCCAATTGCCTAGGAGTTTAGTTTGCTTGATCTGGCTGAACTATAATATTTTTATGAGGAGCAGTGGACGAACAGGTCTTAGTTTCTCAGGTGATAAGCTTGTGTTATGGCAAAGATTTGGGAATTTTTTGTGTCTTTGTAAAGGGCTGTAATAGATTTTGGGGTTGGGGTTGGTTCTTCTTGGGCTTGTATTCTCTTTGTTCTTGTGCTCTGGAACCCATGTACTACCAATATATATATATATATATATATAGCCCAATTGCCTGCTAAACCATTCCAACGGCTGTTATGAGTTATGATATTATAAATTTATAATTTACAGCCTTGGCTATTTAAAAGCCAAAAATAATCCCATTTCGATATCCCAGAAACAGCAATCTCGCTATTCATGGTTCTTGACACGTAGCAATTCATAAAAATAAATAAAAAAAATAAAAGCCGAAAATAATCTCACTATTGATGTGTCAAACGGCGATTCCTAGAACAAGCTGTTCTATCTTGTAATAGAATAACACAACTCTTTTACAGTCCCAGTGTCAACCCCCGAGGAAATTTTTTTAGAAAGACAAAACAAAAGACACCCAAATTCCACGCGGCCCCCGAATCTTGGCTCCTCCCTCCAGGCCCCGTGGGGCCCAACCTGGAACAAACCGCGTGGCTCTCTCGGTTTCAACGATCCACATCACCCGCACCCTCTAGGCAGTTGGAATCTCCCAGCATCGGCTCATCCCCATCCGCTCCGCTTTGGATCAAGCTCGCTACCTGGTCGAAACAAACTTACTCCAACGGAGGAATAATCGATGCACGGTGGGCTTCATGAGCTGTGTGAGATATCACGAATCTAGAAGCATGCCATGCACCCTACCTTTCCCAGCTGAAGTTCTGGTTTCCACTAGGCAGTGGACCTCAGCCTCCCCTCTCAGCCCCGGGTTCTGGTTGTAACTTTGCGCGAAAGAATGATTGATCTATCTTAGCGACATCAGCCGTTGGATCATGCCTCGCACAGCTCTCATAGCACTCCGAACTCTCTCTTTCATCTGGCTTCACAGATCGCGCAGCGCCAACGGTGCATGTCGCGAAAAAAAGGTGAATCATTCTTTCGTGCTAAAGATACAACCCGCACCCATAAACCCCAAGCCCATATCCATTAGACCATTATTATTATGATCGGTTTGCGACTCTCTTCCCCGCTCCCCCTTCTCTGTGTCACCGGTTGCCATCAATGAGCTCTTTGCCCGCTTTCTCAATCTTCTCGTGAGAGAAAGAAGTTCGAAGGCGCTAATCCTCTTTCTCCTCGCCTCCTCCATTCGTTGGGCTCTTCCGATGGCTTCCTCGATGTCTTCTATGTCCATATTTATTCGCAGGGACTCCAGATTTCAGGCCTGCCATGGCCTCTACAAGCACAACTCCTGCTCCGTTACCAGAGGCCTTCAACCCTCTCCGAGTATGTGCTTCTCTCTATTGTTTTCTACTGATTTGTTCGCATCTTTTTTCAGTGTGTTGAGAGTTTTCTCTCTGTGTTTTCCTTTATTGTCCGCCTTCTATTCGGGTTATGTTCGCCGCTTTCAAATTTATTGTTTGGATGGCCAAAAAAAATGTAGTTCTGGGAAGTGTGCTTCCGGTATCGAGCGAAGGAAGAGGTTGGAGTGCTGCCGTTGCTTGCTCGATGAAGCCTCTGTCGATCGTCCCAGCTTCAAGGTATGGGAAAACTCAGATGGTTGATTCAAATTCGCATTTTTAGATTGGTTACTTATGTGTTTATTTGTATGGATAATATGTCTAAAGGGTGGTCTTTCGTTAGCTATCTAAATAGTTGCTTGTTTGATGGCATTCTCTTAAGGATAGGTTTATTTTTGTTAAGGAACTTTCCTTTTTTTTTTTTTAATTTGTAATTTGATCCATCGGTGAAAAGTTCGATTTTTGACCGCATCATATGTTATCTTAATCCTGTTACCATCAACAAACAACATTGCTGGTTATACGAAAGGAGTGTGAAGTTACTGATTTTGCTCCTTTTGCTTGGCTATTAATTTATCAGGACTCGAGAAGTCTTGTGTAAAGCTGAAACAAATATTTCTGGAGACGTTCCAAATAGTGCTTCTAGTGGAATGAGCAAATATGAGAGGATTGTTGAATTGCTCACTACTCTATTCCCCGTCTGGGTGAGCCACTCTGGATCATTCTCCTCTTCTCTTGCATATTCCAGTGAATTTTAAGATAAATGATAAGGTGTGGTGGGCTTTTATATATTAGCTTGTTTGTTATGGCAGGTCATTATAGGCACAGTAATTGGCATATACAAGCCAGCTGCGGTAATTGTTGTTTTTCTTGAATTTAATAATCTAATTACTTTCACCTTTGTAAGTTGTGGCGTTTTGGATGGAAGAGGTTTGCACCATTTTACATTCAAGATATACGTTTCCTCACTACTCAACTATTTCGATCGACCCTTAGGTTACTTGGTTGGAGACCGATCTTTTCACAGTTGGCTTGGGCTTCCTCATGCTGTCAATGGGTCTGACTTTGACATTTGAGGATTTCAAGAGATGTATGCGTAACCCATGGACAGTAAGATTCTACTCCTGTTAAGATCTTGGATCGATTACTTTTTAGCACTTTTTGGGTGATTGACGTGATTCTTTTTGGCTTAAACAGGTTGGCATAGGATTTCTTGCACAGTATTTAATCAAACCCATGTTAGGGTTCTTTATTGCAATGGTATGCTATATTATCTGAGTTAATCTACCCCTTTTTGTTGGTTACAGTCTCCTAAATTTAGGAATTCAGTTGCTTAGTTTCAGAAATCTTATTGATCGAAATTGTATAATTCCTAACCAAATTCCATCCTTTGTTCTGGTTTTTAAATATTCTCCTTTTGGTCTAGAGTGAATCCCTATTCTAAGTATCAACAATCTTCTCATTTTACAGTCAATGATCAGTTATATTTGGTACCAAATGTTTTGCTAAAGTGAGATTGTTTACTGATTTACTCCCATTCCATTCCCTACTCTACTAAAAATGTTGCTTCTAAATTTATTTTTCATTCCCATCCTTCCACCTACGCTTGTCAACCCATTTACCAAGCTGCAATAATCCAAGTTGGACAACTATAATTAAGTTGCAACCAACGAGACTGTCATTTGAATCATTTAAAAGCTTTTTATCTAAGTGTTTGCCATGCCTTTAAAATCCTAGATCAGTCAGATAGTAGGTAGAGTTCAATTGATCAAGATTCGCTGTCTCGGTACCAAACCCCATATAATGCTGTCATCTTATTATAATGTTGGTACACGGCTCGGTATGGTACGAGATAATATACATAGTATCAGTACAATGCGAGATAGCATGCCGGTATGAAACTGGTATAGTACGCTATGCCCCATACCAAGCAGTTTCGTGTAGCTACGGGGGCAGTACAGCAGACCATGCAATAGATGCTGCTCAGTTGAGTAGCACTGACATGAGCCTATAGAACCCTCAAAAACTCTGATCGGACGACCAGTTGTCAGGAACCGCCTCTCTGTGTTGTATCATGAAATGTTGCTTGAACACTATCAATTGTAAAACTCCATGATGTTCAATTGAGATATTTCAGGGATCACGGAGTCTGACCTTCAGTGGTCTGGACTTCAGCAATATTACAAACATTTATGCTCAATGGTGACTTCGACCTGAGTTACTCTGGTTTTCTAACGGCTATCAAACACTGATGAAAATGGCAGTCAACTCATTTAATTTTTTTAGTTGTCTTTCTTTCTCTTATTGTTCTTATAATGAATCTCATATCTGATTTGCAGACCTTAAAATTGTCGGCTCCTCTGGCAACTGGGCTTATTTTGGTATCATGCTGCCCTGGAGGCCAGGCTTCTAATGTTGCAACTTACATATCCAAAGGAAATGTCGCACTTTCAGTTCTCATGACAACGTAAGCTTTATTCTTTCATCCTCATATTCATAAATGATAGTTTATTGTTTGTGTATGTTGTTGTATATATCAAGATGCTAAATTCTTTTAAAGAAAGGGATCCATTGTTTTTGTTCTTACAAAGTTTGCATTAAATGTGTCTCTAAGAAGTAACTTTATTTATGTAAATTTTGTTAAGCATTTTTCTGTTTGTTTGCATTTTATTTACATATATGACTTTGTCATTGGATATCTAATCTGAAAATAAGAAAATGAATGATAATTTTTATGATGTCGGATGTTTTGCCTTGTAATTTTTTGATTACATTGGTGATGAAGCAAATAGCATTGGAGCTCTACTTAATGGTCATACACTTTAGTATAGCAATCAGTTGTTCTAGATTCGATTCTTGGATGGTGCATTCCCAAAAGTTTGGACCTGGATGATTATAATGTGGTTTCCTTCCCTTCCCTTTCACTTTAAAAAAGGGAAAAGGAAAATATGTGCTTAAATTGCGATCAGGCTTTACCTTATAATATTTCTGATGATATATGAAAACATATAGTGATGGTTCTGTTGTTTATTATTGATGGAGGTGGAGCAAGGGAAGGCATGTAAATATATTTTAAATTCTGAAAGACAATAAGAAAAACCTTATTCTTGAGGATCTAATTGGAATTGCCTCTTAATACCTTTAACATATAGAACTTCCTTTTCAACAATTAACATTGTGTGGATGCTAATGGAACTGGAGAATGCCCAAGTTTGCTGAATGATGCTTGGCGGCATGTCTTCTTTCTTCTAGAATACTGTTTTGGCATCTTTACTTTCCCAAATATCATTTGCTACAGCTGTTACGGAAGTTTAAGAGGAAAAACAAAAGGAGATGATGTGAGAAATTCTCCCAAATAGAATTCTTGGGGATTCATGTTATTGGCATTTGAAACTTGTATCTTTTAGTAGTTTGACCTTGCAGGGGACTAGTAGAATTCATTATTATGCGGGTTGACCCTCAGCATCATGCCATGTACATTTTCAGATGTTCAGGAGCTCCAACACCTTCATTGATACATGTAGTTAAGAAAGGAGGATGTTCCAACTGATATATTGATTATATAGTTGCAATGAACTGAAGATCTTCAGAAAAAACAACCTTATATGGGACCACAGCTTTTGGCTTGTACATGTATGGTTAACAATCTATATAATCCAATAAATCCTGTAGGTGTGGCCTGAGTTGAGTTCAGGCTTGAGCATGGTCATTAGGGCATTAATCAGAGTGTTATGCTGAGGTTCGTGCATGTAGTGCCTGGGTACATTTATATTGGGTTCGCCACAGATAGACCTGGACTGGGCCTGACTGGTCCATGGTCAGTCCTTTTGAACCATGTTAATGGAAAAGATAATTTTTTTATTTCTCATCTTCATCTTCATGAATACAACTCTTTAAATAGACTAAAAGGGAATAGCTACTATGATAGCTTTACAATTGTATCCAAACACATATGGAAGCTATACAATTGTGTCTAATAATCAAACAAGTATGGTAAATTTGACCCTGGAATCTCTATAGTAATCACTACCATAATAGTATGATATTTAGACCGTAATAGTTATGATATTCTGACCATAATAGTCATGATCTTCTGATCTTGGAATCCTTGAGAATAACCATGATATTCTGACCATAATAGCCATGATATTTTGATCTTGAAATCTTTGAGGTCATACTTACCATAGTAGTCATGATCTTAACAACTCATTATGATATTCACCATGATTCTATGTTTTATTCTTAACACTCCTTAAGCTGGAGCATAGATATTAATCATGCCCAGCTTGTCACAAATATAATCAATCCTGTCCGGGTAAGACTTTATAAACAAATCGGCCAATTGATCCTCTGAGTATATGTAACTAGTGGAAATGAGCTTTTGCTGAATTTTCTCCCTCACAAAGTGACAATCAACTTCGATGTGCTTCGTCCTTTCATGAAATACTGGATTCGATACAATATACATAGTTGCTTGATTATCACACCACAACTTCATAGGAGAAGAATCTATATGACCAATTTCTTCTAGAAGATGTCGAATCCACATCAATTCACATGTTGTCTGTGCCATGGGCGGTATTCTGATTCTGTACTTAATCGAGAGATTATATTTTGCTTTTTACTCTTTCAAGATATTAAATTTCTCCCATAAATACAGTATCCTGTTGTCGACTTCCTATCATTAGGCGAACCTGTCTAATCAGCATCAGTGAACCCTCAATCTGTATACCACCATAATTTTCATACGCAATACCATTTTTGGGTTCCTTTCAAGTATCTCACTATACGGATTAAGGCATCCCAATATACAGTAGTGGGTGCTGTCATGAACTGACTCAATACACTCACAGAAAATGCAATGTCTGATCGAGTGATTGTGAGATAGTTGAGTTTTCCAACAATCTTTTATATTTCTCTGGTTCAGTAAACATCTCCCCCTCATCTACTACAAGTTTGACATTTGGATCCATAGGAGTTTCGCAAGGCTTTGCTTAAGTAGATCAGTATCTATCAAAAGATCTAAAACTTACTTTCTTTGAGAAAAAAATATACCTTTCTTTGAGTAAGCTAGTTCAATCCGAAGGAAGTATTTCAGTTATCTCAAATCTTTTGTTTGAAAACTTGTCTGAAGAAACTCTTTTAGTGAAGAAATATCCTGTGCGTGCTTCCTGTAATCACAATATCATCAACATACACAATCAACAAAATACAACCACTGTCAGTATGTTTGAAAAACATAGTATGATCACATGAACTCCTCTTCATGCCAAATTCTATCACTACATCACTGAACCTGCCAAACCAAGCTCTGGAAGACTGCTTCAATCCATATAATTTTTTTTTTAATTTGCACACCTTACATACTCCCCCTGAGCAACAAACCCTGGGGTTGCTCCATATACACTTCTTCCTGCAAATCACCATGAAGAAATGCATTCTCGACATCTAACTAATACAAGGGCCAACAATAAGTAGCAGCTAAGAAAATAATTATACAAATAGATGTCATCTTAGCCACAGGAGAGAAAGTATCAGTATAATCTACATTATAAGTCTGGACATACCCCTTAGCTACCAAACGACTTTCAATCTATCAACAGAATCATCGGCTTTCATCTTCACCACATATACCCACTTACACCCAATAATATGCTTACCTGATGAGAGAGAAACCAGTCTCAAGTGCCATTAGCCTCAAGAGCCGACATTTCTTCCTCCATAGCTGTCCTCCAGCCATTGTGTGACAATGCCTCATCTAATGTCTTAGGAATAGTCATAGAATCAAGAGAGGTAACAAAGAGTGGGTTGATTGTGATAAATGGTTATAGAAAACAAAAGATGAAATAGGATGGGTACAATTGCGTTTACCTTTTCTGAAAGCAATAGGTAGATCAAGATTAAAATCAGACGATGCGGAAGTCGGTAGGGTTGAGATATCACTGGTGGATCTGCTGGTTAAGGACCTGCAACAACTTACTCGGGAGATTTATCACAGCGGGTGTAGACATAAGTAATGGGAGGACGAGATGGATCAGATGAAGCTGTAGGAGTGAAATAATTGACCGTGTAGATCAAAAAGTCCTTCATAGAATCCATCTCAGAAGTAGAAGGAGAGGGACTAGCAAAGAAAGGACTCGATTCAAAAAAGGTGACATCTCGAGATACAAGGTATCGACCTAGCACGAGAAAATAACATCGGTACTCTTTTTGTGTACGAGAGTATCCAAGAAAGGCACACTTTAGTGATCGAGGGTCCAACTTACTAACCTGAGATCTCATATCCTGTACAAAACAAGTGCAGCCAAATATCTTTGGAGGAATGAAAACAATGATCGAGTGGAGAATAAAACTGTATAAGGTGCACGACCATTAAGAACAGAGGACGGCATGCGATTTATAAAAATGCAGCAGTATGAACCGCATCTGCCCAAAAATTTTAGATACTCTCATTTGAAACATTAAGGCTCTAGCAATTTCATAAGATGACGGTTCTTCCTCTCAGCTATTTCATTTTGTTGAGGGATAACAATACATACGTTTCATGGATAATACCATTCTGTGTCATATAGTGTTAAATTGATCAGAAAAATATTCTTGACATTATCACTACGAAGAATATGAATATTATAATTATATTGAGTACAACCTCAGAACAAAAAGCAGAGAAAGTATAAAACAACTCAGATCGAGATTTCATTAGATATAACCAAGTACTTCTTGAATAATCATCAATAAAAGTTATAAAATATCGAAAGCAGACTTGAAAGTAATAGAATATGGACCCCAGATATCAGAGTGAATAAGATCAAAAGAAACAAGGCTCGTTTATCCACTCTTGGAGGATATGACATCCGATGGTGTTTCGCAAACTTAGACGACTCACAAGACAAACTAGTTATGAACTTAACTCAGGACATATTTTCTTCAAGATTCTAGGGATGGATGACCAAACTACAATGAAGTTGGAATGGAGAGATGTCAGACCTGACAGTAGATGCCATACCAGATGGGATAGTAGTAGCAACCTCATCCAGTAGATACAGCCCATTTGACTCGCTTTCCTTACCAGGATCTTTCGAGTCGACAGATCTTGAAACAAACAGTAGTCAGAAAAAAATATAACACAACAATTTAAGACTTTAGTGATTTGACTAACAGACATCAAGTTAAAAAAAATTTAGGAAGATATAATACAGAAGACAAGGGTAGCGAAGAGGTAATGGATATATCTCCACTAGCTAAGACTTTGGTAGTAATCCATCTGCTAGTGTTACATTAAAGCACTCATCAGATGGTTTATATGGGATAAGATACCTTGATCACCTGTCATGTGGTCGGTGGCACCTGAGTCAATGATCCAGTATCGAGATGAGATGAAAGGTAGGCAACAGGATTACTGTCTTGACTAGAGTAGCTTTAGAGGAGGATGTCGACGGCTGAGACTGCTGAAATTGGTGTACCTTGCAAACTCCACATCAGACATGACTACGGTGCGACCTCTGATGATGAGTAACTGAATCAATTGGATGTAATACAGCATGAGCAAATCTGGATGTCTGATACTGAGGCTGCATCTGCTGTGCCTGTGGAGGTTTAGGACACTGATACGAAAATATCCTGGTTTCCATAGTTATAGCACACCCTCTGACTCCCACGACCACCATATCCTCTACCTCCATGTCCTCTCTACCACCACGTCCTTCTCTCCCTCCTCTATATCCACCACCACCATTATTCTGAGATATAAGGGCAGATCCACCAGACATGTCCTTAGTACTGAAGGTACTCTCCGACTCACTGAGTACAGTAGTGACAATATCGAAAAGGAATCCACATCCTTTTGGCTAACAACTGTGATCGAATCACCTCATACTCTGTATCCAATCCAGACAACCAACCAAATACAAATAGTCTCACACTGCTCCTTCATCATAGCTACATCAGTGGAGATCGGCATTGCCGTACAAAAATCTTCTGTGGCTCGTTTATACTCATAGTAATACTCCATGATACTTCGCCCATTCTGACTTGGATGACTCACTCTTGAGCCAAACTATGTAACCTTCTCATATTTCTAGTTCCAGAAAAATACTGATGTAATAACTCCCATAACTCTTTCACCGTAGTAACATGCTGCATTGAGAGAGCCATCTTTCTATCAATGCAATCGACAATCTCAGAAAATAGTCTCTTATCTTCAGCCAACCATAGTTTAGCTTTCCTTTCTCCCTCAGGACATAACTCAGTAAGATGTTCTTCCTTGCCAAGTCCTCCAACATTGATCCTAACAAGAAAAGCCATTCCACAAAATTGGATCCATCACCAGCTAGCATCATATCAATTAATTTGTGGTGTGAGGACACCACTTCAACACTCTTAGGACCCTCTCCTGACGCCATTACTCAAACACTTCACTAAACAATACCACAACAAACTACACCCTCACACCTCCACAACTCGCATCATGCTACACAAATAACCTGAGATCAGCCCAATCATCCCTATTAGAGACTTCTAATCCATAGGTTATTATCACACAACCTACATCCCATCAAAACAAACTCCACAATCATTGCAAGAAATCTGCACTGAAAGGCAGAAATCAGTAAACACATAGATACACAAATAGTAGACTATAAAAGGATGATCTGGATGGCGGTATGGCAGATCTGCAGATCTGATTTTGGGGTAGATCTAGGTTGGCAGGGCTGAAAGGGTTAGGAGATGATGGGAGGTGGAAAGGGTTAGGAGATGATGGGAGGTGGAAAGAAGATGGCGGCTGGACAGAGAAAGGGGGGTGGCTGCTTGCTTTGGTTAGGGTTTTGGCTTTGATACCATGTTAATGGAAAAGATATTTTTGTATTTCTCATCTTTATCTTCATGAATACAACTCTTTAAATAGACTAAAAGGGAATAGCTACTATGGTAGCTTTACAATTGTATCCAAATATATATGGAAGCTATACAATTGTGTCTAATAATCAAACAAGTATCGTAAATTTGATCCTGGAATCTCTATAGTAATCACTACCACAATAGCCACGATATTTAGGACCATAATAGCTATGATATTGACCATAATAGTCATGATCTTCTGATTTTGGAATCCTTGAGAATAAGCATGAATTCTGACCATAATAGCCATGATATTCTGATCTTGGAATCTTTGAGGTCATGTTTACCATAGTAGTCATGATCTTAACAACTCATTATGATATTCACCATGATTCTATATTTTATTCTTAACAAACCGTAAACACGACCCTGGAAAATTCAGTAGATCCATAGTTGTTGATTCATTTTGACCTTGTAAACTTGGACTTGAAGTTAGTGAATATGTTGTTCCACAAACATGTCATTATTCTATTGGCATTATCTACAAGATATAGTAATGGTTTGACTATATTCATGCTAATTTTGTATTTTCTTTTGGTTTTCTTGATTTTATCTGAACAAGAATGTTTGTTTTCTTCAATTTCTAAGACACTTCACTATGAAATATTTTAGTTGTTCAACAATCGGTGCTATAGTCATGACACCACTCCTCACAAAGCTCCTCGCTGGTCAGCTTGTTCCTGTTGATGCGGCGGTAAGAACTTGCTAATTTCTTGGTAAATGCATAAAAATAAATTCGGTTAGATATTTAGATCATGAAGAGCCTTCACCTGGAGAATGCTACCCGTTTGATTTTGAGCTAGTGCTTCCACATGTTCTTGAGGCAAATTCATTTTTCCCTTTGCTTCAGGGCTTAGCCATCAGCACTTTTCAGGTGGTCTTGGTGCCAACTATTGTTGGAGGTAACTGGAAGATTTTTTTTTTTTTTTGAATGCTGTGCTTAACATCCATAGTAAGTTTTCATTGAATGAGATAGCTCATCTTGAAGATTTATCCAGGTTTTTGTGTTTCACTTAAATTGGTTGCTCTTGCCAGTTTTGTCACATGAGTATTTCCCAAAATTCACTGAGCGAATGATCACTCTCACACCATTGATTGGAGTTATCCTTACCACACTGCTTTGTGCAAGCCCTGTAAGTGTACAAAACTGTGCAGTAAGTTTTAAGTTCTTTGTTAGCCGAAATGATGCTGAATAATTCATTAAACTTGATCTCCATATTATCAAGTGAAGCTACCCTAGTAATTGAAGATTTTGCTATTTCTATATATACAAAACAATAATGAAAAGGACTTGGTTTGTGAATTTTATTCTGGGGATTAGAGAACTGATTTTACTCAGTCATTCCAACTAAATCTGTGAACTTTTTAATTTGTTGAAGTAACAACATCTCATACTGGTGTTCTTATAGAAAAGTAACAGATTTTTTTTTTCTTGACTTATTGAAAAGATTGGGCAAGTTTCTGAGGTCCTGAAGGCTCAAGGGGCACAGCTTATAATTCCTGTAGCTCTTCTACATGCTGCTGCATTTGCTCTTGGCTATTGGTTTGCAAGATTATCATCATTTGGTGAATCCACTTCTCGTACCATCTCAATAGAGTGTGGGATGCAGGTATACTTTTAAATTCTAATTTCAAGGTAATGAATCTTATGAATTAGGCAGAAGGAAAAAGTTGACTATTGCCTTGAACCAATTCTAGATTTTATTGGAAAACTTAAATAATCATGTGAATTACTACAATCTGCTTATAAAGGCAAAATGGCCATGAGCTTTCTTGATGCTTTTCTTATGGTAGGATTTCCAAATCAGTACTCTGAGTAGCTTCATCTGTTTTCTACAGAGTTCAGCACTTGGGTTTCTACTTGCCCAGAAGCATTTCACAAATCCGCTTGTTGCTGTTCCTTCAGCTGTCAGTGTTGTCTGCATGGCGGTATGGCTTTCTACTTTTCAACTCATCCTCTCATGGTATCTTTTCATGCTCTTAATCTTGTCTGTGAAGATTTTCACTAAAAAAATGCTGCTGATAATAACATTGAGTTTTACTGTCATCCTGCATTTCAGATTTGTCTTGCCTGAAAAATGAAACTAATATTGGAAGTTTCACAACCGCCCATCTCATGGGTTCTTTTTCTGCATGTAGATAAAAATCTGTTTTAAGTGGAAATTTTTTTCCATGAAATTTTTTGGCTGATGAGTTGTTTACAACATTTGATATGGCCAGTTCCCAAAGAGACTATATGAAATGCTTCCATAAAATCTCAAAAATCAGAATTACAACATCTTTTTCTTTTTGACAGCTCGGTGGGAGCGCTCTTGCCGTCTTTTGGAGGAACAGGTCCATTCCGCTCGACGACAAGGATGACTTCAAAGAGTAAAACCAAGGAATCTGACATTATTCTCTCATTCTTATTTGAAAGTTATCCATTGAGTGGTTTAGTTAGCTTTTGTAGCATTGGAAGGTAATGTTATTTAGTGCTGCACGGTTTCTTCTTGTGGGGAGTTTTTGCAGCTAGCCTATGTAAAAGTCTGATCATTTGAATCCTTAGTTAGTGGTCATGTATTTTATTCCGAAAGTTATTCAACGGACTGTAAGTTCAAAGTATAAACTCCGTGATCAGTCCTGAGAGCAATGGAAACTTAAAATGGCGTTGTCTTCGATCTGTTTGTGGGAATAAATCAGGGGGTAAATGTTAAGATATTACTATTTTTTTTGTGTGAAATGTGATGATATTATTTAGATATGTAAGATAGTTGTATGGTAAATGTCTTATATGTTATGCAGTTAGCTTAATATGCCTACAATGGCTGCTCCGCTGCAAACTCTGATTGCTGACATGAAATCCAATCATCCTATCCAAATAATAAGAGTTTGAAATTTGAATCTAAATTCAGTTGGCGACAGTGCAACCAGCACATGATTTGGTTTTAGGGGTACATGCCACGATAAAATTCTTGGATTGGAGAAATATGAACCCATTTGATCTTAGTGATCTACATATTTCCAGTTGAAATAGCTATGCTGCAATTCTATATCCACTACCTTCATTCCCTGTTTGGCATGGCATTGATGCAGCACCTGATGAACAACACAACACTCTACAAATTACACCAATCTCCATGGTGGAAAGAAAATCCTGCTAAGATTTTTGTTGGCCTTCCAACATCTTTCGTATAATCAAGTTTTGGGAAATTCTGTAACTTGGTTTTCAAAGAATCTGCCATCTCCTTTCACCATGTCAATAAGAGAATGGAACGGTTAGCATGTGTTGCATGGTCGTGATTTATTAAATCAAATGATCAATAAAATATCCATCCATGATTGGCAACCAACAGCTTGGTATACCTGCTCAAATGCACACTCCCTCGCTCGCTACTCGAAATTCGGTTGACCTTGTAATAGCCGGATAGATGGAAGTGACTTATCAATCGGCAAATTCTTTTGGTTCTGTTAGCTTTCAAAATGTGTAACTTATATAGGTGTAAAGCTGCTGGATTTGTTTTTGCTATCGGACCCAAAACATGGCAACATGCGATGGCTAAGATGTCGATCTAGCACTTCACCAGTCTTAGAAAACTATCCACTTACGAGTAATTTGTGAAGGTGCACCACTGAATGTGATTGATCTCTGTAATCAAGAAGAAAACATTTAGCTTTCCTCGGCAAAGGGCAGACACGTGCATAGCAACATGGATGGCAGCATGGATCCAAATTCGATGTAGGATTTGTCTAGTCTCAATTCAACCTGATCCAAACTCTAGATTAAAATTGCTTCAAACCTAAGATTTGAGCCTTTATTACCAAAAAAAAAACCTAAGGTTTGAACAAGTCAGACGCAGCCACATGGCAAATCAAGTCATAAGTTAATGGGTTTGGTCTCATGTCATATCTCTTGCTGTTGGACTGTTTGGGGACCACGCGTCCTGACTGGGTTTTTTCTATCGCGTATCCAACCCGCTTGCATCCGCGGCGTTCGAGTGTGGCAAGACGCTGACTCGGACGTTCATCATACATGCCGCTGTGGGAAGGCATGGTGTTTTTGTTCTTCCACGTGCTCCCTTCGCAGTTGTATCTTACGAAACTTACGAGCCTCGTCAACTTCGCATTTGTTTTCATCCCCCGCTCAGCCTGCGGCTTCTTCGCGGTGACGTGGTGGATGGAGAAGCGTTATTGGAGCCCAAGAGGTAGGCGATGCGGTGGGCGAAAGAGGAGCAGGCAAGGTCGTGGTGGCGAAGAGGTTGGCGACGGTGATGATACGGATGGAGAGTTGGGTGGAGAAGGAGTCGAGGAGCAAATGAAAGTTTTATTTTATTTTTTAATGAAGATAATTTTATCAAAAAAAATTATTGTAAGATTACAAAAATATGATAATCTGAATAGCTATTTCTCCTCGCATCTAAAAAATATATCAAATACAGTAATCTGATGGATCCAATTTAAATTGCCAACAATTTGAATAGATTATGAGCTAGCAATGCAACCTAAGGCGAAAACACATCTTAACCGCTTGGTAAAGACCATATGTCACATATCTATACCAAAAAAAAGATCCATTGTCACATATGGTGTAGACCTTAACGCAATAACCATTTTACATGTATTGCTAGTTGTAACCATCACATAACATGCTCCATAAATATATGAAGTCACAATCATTCATTAAATATGCTTTCAATTTGAAACACGTAGCACGTTACTACTGCTCTTTTATCAGGATTGGTTAACTATCCAGGTCAGTATGGGAGGTCAATCAATGATGAGGTCAATAACTCGGTCAACTATTGAGGTTGGTAACTTGGTTGATTATTGAGATAGGTAACGATCACGACAAGTTGATGAACCTATGCCACCCAATGAGTATTGATACAGAAATAACCAATCCTTTGATCTTAGATGTTTACTTATCTACCACTTTGATTATCGGAGGAAAACTTTTTCAACCTTGGTTACCAAGTTTTTCTTTGGTCATTTATCAACGACTAATAATCAAGGATCATCCGATTCTAATAGAATCTTCCAACTGTTTTCTTTATTCATGCAGACCTCCGATGATATATTCGGCATCATGGGCATAGTAATTACTAATGACTATCCATCATGGGTATAAAATTGACCATGTTTCCAACTCATACACATCATGATTATGCTAAAAAATCCAAGGCAACGGTCCATAATCCCCCTCCTCAGGTAAGTTTCTTTGAGCAAAATTTTCTCATTCTCTTTCTCTCTTTCGATCATTTTCTAAAATCAGATTAATTTAAACATCAGAAGAATCCTACCGAATAAACTTTTATAAAAAAATATTTGGTTGCAGATCAAGTCCTCTGAGATCATCCATTGACTACAGCTCAATCTCCTACCGTCGTCCTTAAATTTTTTTTTCATATATATATATATATAATATTTTTTTTTAATTTAAAAGTCGAAGGAAACCTGAGGATGGTTATCAATCTCACGCTATTTTGGCCATCATGCGCCTTACATGAGCAAATAAGGGGGTCGCGGAAGGACAAGGTTGTAAAGTCAGTACCTACGTTACTCACATTTCATCTAATGTAATACATCCATTTTATCAAAAAAAAAAAAAAAGTCAGTACCTATGTAGAATTTTCTGTATGCACATGGCGACAAAATTCATGCACAAACATGTCCCTGAATTTTGTTTACCGAACGTGGCACGGAAAATGACTTTTCAATTACTATTTACAGCATTTCTTAGGAAAACAACATTGAGTATATGCAGCGAGTTGGGAAAAAAAAAAACCAATCACAAGTAGCAATCAACCAAGCATTTTCCATGATAGCTGGCATCTTTTAAGCTTCACCGTCTCAAACTTGTCCATCAAAAGTGGCTAACAACTACGATCCAAGCAATAAAACTCCAATCCTAATAAAAAAGGCCAACTGTAATAGCATCTATCTATCGGAAATAAAATGCTCCCGAATTTTCAAATAAAATGCTCCATTTTACCGAAAAATAAAAAGCCCCATGGTCCAATCAGCAATCATTCCTTTTTAATAAATTCCTCGTCATAACCAGTGATTGATTCTTCACTCCTTTTGGCCATCTACAATACTTGTTTTAGCTCTGATGTATCCACCGGAAACAAAATGAAAGTTTACTTGCACAAGTTTTGACCCTTTTTTTTTTCCCCTTTCGTTACAAACACACAAGTTCCGACTTATAACGACCCTCTTCACAGGGAGAGGAGATCTATGAAAAATTCAAAAAGGATATTTTATGTCGTTTAAATTTTGATCTCAAAACAAATGGTGTCGCAAGGCCAAGCATCTATTTTTGATACAAGAGGATGTTGCATAGCAAGCATTGCATCTTCCTATATCTAGCGTTTGTGGTTCTTGCAGCTAAAGGCTCATAGTTTGGCATATAAAATATTATCTACTCTGGTTTATAAATCTTATAATTTTATATTTCAAAAAACATCTCATGTGAGAAGGATTGCCCTTTTCTATATAAATCATAATCTTTTTTGACTCATAACCAATGTGAGACTAATGATGCCCTTCTTTTTACACTACAACATAACCTCCAATCAAAAGAAAGTGTGTACGGACAGAATGTATCTTTCTCTTTATTTTTACCATAGAAGGTATCATCCTTCTTATTTTTACCAGAAACTAGTATATAGACTAAAAGAGCCCCATAATTGCCAAAGTAGTCCCCTATTTGAAATGTCATTATTGCAACTAAGGGCTCATGGCTTAGCACATAAGGTATTATTCGTTCTGACCCATGGGCTTTACAGTTTTGTCCTTCAAAAGATGCCTCGTGTGACAAGAATGACCGCTTCCTATATAAATCAGGGTCTTCCTTAACTCACAACCAATATGAGACAAGTAATACCCTCCCTTCTACACCACAACAACAGTGAAGGCTAGATTCAATCGTTTACTCTCTATTTAGTGTGAAGAATGGATTAGAGGAATCATAGATAGAGAAGGAAGGATGTACGAGAGAGATAGTGGATGGATCTTCTATTTATCCTTTTATATATTTGGTAGAACATAAAGGATGAATGGAACTGATTTTTTCTATTGTTTGGTATAGGAGAAATAAAAAAAATGATAGATGATATTTATTTACAATTTTATTAAATCATCAATCGATAAAAAGTATTATTACTATTATTAATTTATAATACTTATTTATACTAAAGAAGTAGATCAATATATAGATTATATTATAATCTTTATAATTTAAAATTAAATAAATTTTTTATTTAATTTAGTTTAATAAATAATTTTGTAAATTAACAAGGAAGGATGTATGAGAGAAATGATGGATAGATCTTCCATTTATTCTCTTATATATTTAGTAGAATATAAAGGATGAATGGAAGTGATTTTCTTCATTATTTGGTATAGGAGAAATGAAAAGAATGATGGATGATATTTATATACAGTTTTATTAAATTATCAATTGATAAAAAGTATTATTACTATTATTAATTTATAATATTTATTTATACTAAAGAAGTAGATCAATATATAGATTATATTATAATCTTTATAATTTATAATTAAATAAATTTTTGATTTAATTTAGTTCAATAAATAATTTTATAAATTAAGTATATATGAAGAAATTAACTTATATATTAATCATATAATAAATTAATTAAATAATAATTTAATTTAAATAATTGATTTTTTATATATAGTTAACTAAAAAATAAATATAAATAAAAAATAGAAGATAATTTTAATATTTAATTATAATTATAAAATTATGTGCTGAAATTAAAATAATCAGTAATAAAATTAAATTGTATACGATAAATAGTATAGGTAAAATAAAAAATATGTGCAAATAAAATAAAAGAAAGTATTAGAATTTTGTCGAAAAGTTAGTAAGAAATAATTTTTCTATGTAAAAACCAACCTTATTATATGTCCCATCCATCCTTTCTTGTATTCCTCAAATTGAGAAGATACAAAATGATGGATCCAGATGGATGAACAATCACTCATTTTCATCTTCTTTCTTAAAATACTTTGAACCAAACGGCGGATGAAGGTGATCTATCCTTCCAATTCCATCTATTTTTTCTATCGTGACTCCAACCAAATATATGATTAAATATATAGTATGGGCAGCAATCAGGTTTGTATATGTTGTAGATCGATACCTCGACCTCGGTTGAGACATCCACGTTCTGGCCGAGCTATGGAAGATGGACGACTCAACACGAATATAGATGTGAGGAGAAGTCATATATCCTATCAACAGTGGATCTCAGTTCTTCGACCTCGAATGATCTATTTTAGATCACCTTCAATCGATCTATCTCAAATCACCCAGAGATCGATGTCTACGTCACGGATCTCCATGACCTCGACCTTGGACGATCTGATGTAGCTCGTATCCGACCGACCTATCCCTATCTGCAAGAGGACAAGTATTCACTCCACAAAATTTGGTACCTCGATCATGACAACCCACTGAAGGCAGGCTTTGATGACTTATCCTAGATCGGTGGTGGTCGAACTATTTCTCCTACCAACATATCCATCCTTCCTTCAAATTAGAAAAGTCCAGATGAGGTAATACTTCTCCGCGATCAAATCTCCCGTAAAAAATTTTTTTTTTTCAAATCAATCTATGCAACAAATTCGAAAACCATCGAGACTCCGAGACGAATACGACTCAAACTCCTCTCCTATAAATTAAGATTCCGAGACCCTCCAAGGTATGCAATCGACTCCTCGCTCTCTTCTTTTATTGTTCTCCAATCTTCTGACTTGAGTATCGAGGGTCTGCACCAGAGAACGCCATCCCAGTGTGGATTGGTTTTGCAAGTGTTTGGGTGAAGCTCCAGTAGCAATTCCACCTCGTCTGCATCCACCTCAACGTCCGATCTCAGACGAAGAGATCGGCAGCAACATTTGGCACTAGAGAAAGGGTCCTCTTTGATTAGTTTCGAAGTTCTATTTCGAGACTAGTCTTGACGTCCTATTTCGAAAGGAGAACGTTTATCATCAACTGTCATGAGGATGCGCAGGGGTGCATCAAAGCGTCCAACATTTCAACAGCCATCGGGCCAACAACGTCCAGCGATCGATGCACCACTTCCACTGGCACTAGAGAATCCCCCACCGATGGTACCAGCAATCTTTCATGACCAATATAATAGTCTTGTACAGCAGATGCAGGTACTTTCAGCCGCAATAAGAGGGATGCAACAAAATACGGAGCCACCTCCTGCTGTGGATGATCCACAGCCAACTAGAGGAAGATCGACAGATCGGCTTCCTCGCAGCCAAAGACCTGGGGCCAACCATCATAGTCGACCTCTAAGCCCACCTTGTCATTGCCCTAGGAGGTCTCCTACCCCTATCTCCAGAAGGGACTCAATCCTGGGTCATGTCTCTCCTCAGCACCAATCAATTCGGATGGATGAGATAGAAAGGAAACTCTGAGAAATGTAGTAACAGATCGATACACTTCAGGCATCGAAACAATCGGGCAACGATTTGGGGTTTAACGTCGACCCACCGTTCACTCAAAAGATTATTGACGAGCCTCTTTCACCTCAATTCAAGATATCTCAGATGGAGCCTTATGATGGAACGGCTGATCCGGTGGATCATCCGAAAAACTTTCGAACTTTGATGCTTCTACAAAGGGCCAATGATGTGACTCTTTGCCGAACTTTTTTCTCAATCTTGAGGAAGGCAGCTCGTCATTGGTACTCTAACCTGCAGCCAGGTTCCATAGATTCTTTCCATCAACTGAGCCGGCTCTTCGTTGCATACTTCGTCAGCAATCGTTGACAGCATCGCAGCTTGAATTTCCTTGTCAGCATCAAGTAAAGGGAGAATGAGCCTTTGAGAGACTACATAGGCTGATTTAACACTGTGACTCTAAAAGTCTGAAATTTGGATCAGTCCGTGACAATGGCCGCATTCAAGATCGGGCTCCAACAGAATGATCTTCTCTTTTCACTTAATCCGAATTATCCAAAGGACTTTGTTGAGATGTTGGAGTGAGCCGAGAACTATGCCCAAGCCGAAAAAGCATGGGATCGGCATGGGGAGAATCTTGGCCAAGCATCACATATGACTGCTGGTCAAGAGAAAAAGAAAGATTTTCGATGAGTGCAGCATCGGCACCCGAAATCGAAGCCTCGTCATTCTCGGACCCCACCTCAGAACAACCGACCTAGGTCTCCTGTGCCACCTCGCCGACCTAAGTCTCCTCCATGAAGGTTCCATTATTTCACCCCACTCAACACCCCTCGAGGTCGGATCTTTATGGAGATAGAGTGGCAAGAAGAGCTTCCTTGGCCAAAGAGGATGGTTACCCCAACACAAAAAAAGAGATCCAAGAAAATAGTGCAGATACCAATGCGATATGGGTATGACATAGAGGAATGCTAGCAGCTAAGGAGGAAATCGAGGAGCTGATTCGATATGGACGTCTTCATCGATGTGATGATGAATGTCAGATCCTGAGGAATCCATGCGATGAGCCTCCTCGATAAAAAAATCCCCACAGAGACCAACCAATAGTGGAGGAGATCCTCATGATCTCTGGGGGCAACTCGATCGGAGAACCTCGGATCTGAATCGAGCTAAAGATAAAGAGACGAAAAAGATGAAGATCGACGATGAGGTCACTTTCTCTAGAGCCGACTTAGACGGAATAAAGTATCCCCATGATGATCTGATAGTTTTCTTTAAATATTGCTAATTATGATGTACATCGAATTTTAGTTGATAATGGAAGCTTGGTTGATATTTTATTTTATGATGCTTTTGTTCGTATGAATTTCGATTCTGAGCTATTGATAAAGAGGAATACCCCTCTGATCGGATTCTCGGGTACTACGGTCCCGATAGAAGGAGCCATTCTATTGACCACTATAGCTGGACGAGCTTCAAAACAAATGATTGTAAAAATAAATTATTTTGTAGTAAAAAGTCCGTCCGTATACAACGTTATCTTAGATCAGCCTAGGCTCAACACTCTCCAAGCTGTAGTGTCGACCTATCACCTAATGGTGAAGTTTCCTACTCCGCATAGGATCGGTGAGCTTCAGAGAAACCAATAGCTTGCAAATGAATGCTACATGGTGACCCTACGAAGAACAACATCTGTAGAACAGCCGATGGATGAGCTAGATACACGAGATGAGAAAACTGAACAAAGGGGACATCCTGTGAAATACCTAATATCAGTACCTATTGATGAAAATCCAAGCGAAGTAGTATAGGTCGGCTCAAATCTATACGAAGAAGATCGTCAGCACCTCATCTCCTTTCTGTGGGCCAATGTTGATATATTTACTTGGTTGGCCTCGGATATACTTGGCATCAATCCGAAGATCATGGTCCATCGACTCAACATAGATCCAAAGCATCATCCAATTAGATAAAAGAAGTGCAGTTTCGCTCCTGAGCGATAGAAAACTATACAATAAGAGGTGGATAAGCTCTTAAATGCGGGGTTTATCCAAAAAATTTATTATTGGAGTAGTTGGCCAATGTTGTCCTCATCCCGAAAGCAAATGAAAAGTGGTGCGCATGTATTGATTAGACCAACCTCAACAAAACATGCCGGAAGCACAGCTATCCTCTGCCTCTCATTGATCAGCTGGTGGATGTGACCTCGGACAATCAGCTATTATCATTCATGGATGCATTCTCTGGATATGACCAGATTCCAATGGCCCCTGAGGACGAGAAGAATACATCTTTTATTACTGACCGAGGTTTGTTTTGCTATAGAATCATGCTGTTTGACTTAAAGAATGCAGGTGCGATCTACCAATGGCTTGTCAATAAAATCTTCAAGGAGTAGATCAACAGAAACATGAAGATGTATGTGATGATATGTTGGTCAAAAATAGGATTGTCGAGTATCATATTGCTGATCTTAAGAAAACATTGCGATGCTGCGGTGATTTCGAATGAAGCTTAACCCTAGTAGGTGCGAATTTGGTGTCACCTCTGGCAAATTTCTCAACTTCATCATGTCCCAATGAGGAATTGAGGCAAACCTAAAATAGATTCAAGCTCTCCAGAAAATGAAGCCCCAAAGACGATCAAAGAAATACAGCGTTTCATAGGAAGAATCGTAGCTCTAAATAGATTCCTCTCTAGGTCGGCTGAAAGAAGTCTTCTCTTCTTCAAAGCTTTTAAACAGATGAAGAACTTCCAATGGTCAGAGGAGTATCAAGCTGCATTTGATGATCTGAAGAGGTACCTCAGCTCGCCTCCTCTCCTTAGCAAGCTTGAACCTGGAGAAGTGCTGTATCTATACCTTGCAGTCTTGCCCTCTGCCATTAGTTCAGTCCTTATCTGACAAGAGATCAAGTTGCAAAAGCCAATCTATTATGTCAGCCGAGTACTCTATGATGCCGAAATCAGATATATGAAGTTTGAGAAGGTAGCTTATGCTCTCGTGATATCTTCAAAAAAAATCGTGTCCATACTTTCAAGCACACACCATCGCTGTCCTTCCTTACCGACCAGTCCATCAGATCGGTACTTTATCATCCTGACAACTCAGGATGACTAGCTAAGTGGGCCGTCAAGTTGGAAGAATTTAACATCAAATATTTATCTCGACCGTCCATCAAAGCTCAAGCATTGGCAGACTTCATCCTCGAGTGTACCATCCCGAATGAGGAATAGAGCAATAAAGATGCAGTTCCAATGACTGACGAATGTTGGGTTCTCCATGTAAATGTTCCTTAAATGCCACAGGCTTGGGGGCTGGGTTGATCTTGACTAGCTCGGAAGGAGTGGTCACAAAATATACTTTGCGTTTCAGATATAGATAGGACTCGAAATGGTGAGAGATTTGGAGGTTTGGCACCTCAGAGTTCATAGTGACTCATAGCTCATCGTCGGCCAGATATAAAGAGAATATGAAACTTAAAAGCCAACATGATAAAGTACTGACAGAAAGTCAAAGATCTGACCTTCGCTTCACCACTATGAACATCTAGCAGATATCGAGGACAGAGAATGTGTGAGCTGATCTACTTTCAAAGTTAGCAACAGTAGGTGCGGCGATCTAAAAAGAACCTTATATCTTGAAACTCTTGAAAAGCTGAGTATTGAAGAGCTCGAAGTGATGCAGATAGACCCCGAGCTGAGTTGGATAGATCCAATCTTAAGTTATATGTAAGACGGGATGATGCCTGCTGATCGAGATGAAGCCAAAAAGTCGAGACACCTCACATCTTAGTACCTCATCTGCGATGGAAGATTATATAAGAGATCTTTTACTCCACCCTTGCTCCAATGTCTCCATCCCTCAGAAGTTGAGTATGCTTTACGAGAGATCCATGAGGAGATTTGCGGTAATCACTTGGGGGGCAAAGCCCTTACTCATAAAGTACTGCGGTAGGGATACTTTTGGCTGACCATGCAGAAAGATACTGCGGACTTGGTAAGCAAGTGCAACCAATGTCAGAGGATTTCAAATATTCAGCGTCAACCTTCAATCCCTCTAGCTCCGATCACAACCTCTTGACCCTTCGCTCAATGAGGAATGGCCATCCTCGGACCCTTCCCCATGGCAGCGATGTAGAAGAAATTTCTGTTTGTCATGATCTATTATTTCATCAAGTGGGTGGAAGTTGAAGTACTGGCAACTATCATCTCAGTCAAGGTTTGTAACTTCATGTGAAAGTCGATTATCTATCGATTCGACCTGCAATGAGCAATTATTACTAACAATGGGCAGCAGTTCGACAGTCCGAAGTTCAAGAGATTCTGCTATTGCAAGGGCTAAAAGCTTGTCTGGGGCAGGCCAAGGGATTATGGGTTGAAAAATTATATCATGTGCTATGGGCATATCGTACAATTCAGCGACTTCAGAAACACCCTTTAAGCTGGCTTTCAGAATTGAAGCTGTCATACCACTTGAGATCGACTTGCTGACATTACGGATGGAAGAATTTGACGTGGATGTAATTTCTTTGCGTTGAAAGCGAATTTAGACTTACTGGAGGAAACTTGGGAGCGACACAAATTCAGATGGCCAACTATTAACAGAGGATAGCTCGGTACTACAACTTCCGAATTAAAAGAAAGTCTTTCTTGGCAGGATAGTTAGACCTTCGCCGAGCCGAGATTTCTCATCCAATAGAGTGATCGAAACTTGCACCAAACTAGGGAGGCCCTTACTGCATTGTTGAGATAGTCCAACCAGGAGTTATCGACTTTGCCGACTAGACGAAACTTCGATCCTCAAGACTTGGAACGTCGATAACTTACATATCTAACACCCTTGAATTATAATTTTTGTTATTATTAAATCAAATAATAAAGCATTTCTTTCATCAAATTATGTATTTTTTCAAAAAATATGCACCTCGTCCATGGACGAAATGCGGAATGTGTTCGTGTTTGCCATGCAAATCTCCGAACAAGTGTCCCTCGCTACGATCGAGGATCGAAACTGTTCTCCATGCAGTTCTCCAAACATGCACTCCTCGATCACGATCGAGGATCGGATCATGTTCTTCATGCAGTTCTCCAAATACGCACTCCTCGATCATGGTCGAGAATCGAAACGTGTTCTCCATGTGGTTCTCCAAACACGCACTCTTTGACCACGATCGAAGATAAAAACGTGTTCTACAAGCGGTTCTCCAAACACGTGCTTCTCAACCACGATCAAGAATCGGAACATGTTTTTCATGCGGTTCTCCAAACACGCACTTCTTGACTATGGCCGAGGATCAAAACATCGACATGTCCGACCAACTACTTGCCGAACAATTTTTCACTCTTCATCGCAAAGTGATCAAACATTAGCGAATGATTTTTTGAGATACAAGTCGAACACCGAACTCATCAATAGCAAATCGACCAGACTCGATGACTTACTGACATTATTTGCCAAAAAAAAGATGACTTCATTAAAAGAAACCTTTTTACAAGGTTTTGATCAGTCTGTTATAAAATACCTTGATATCGACTGAGGTTACCGAAAAGGACTGACCCAACTAGCTCGGACTCACCAGAGCTGAGATACAAAAAAGAAAAAGACTCAAGCCCCTTTAGGGGCGGGTGGTTCATCAGCTTCGATGCAGTCAGAGAGGATAATGATGGTCAGAGGTGGAGCTTGGATCGTCTCTTTGGCTGCCTGATCTTCTCGCTCCGGCTGAAAAGGTCCTTGACATGTAGACTCTCATCTTCGACCTCGTTGACTTCCTCCTCCCCCATCTGACTCCAGGAGGTTGAGATCAAAATCAGAAATCACCTTCTTGATCTTCTCCTTGAGGTGAATGGTTCCTGCATGTACGAGGCCACGCCGTACTCTGCCTTGATGTCCCAGAACCTGGCTGAAGATTTGAAGGTCTCGATTGTGGCGACCTTGTTGGTTTTAGTTTATCCTTGTATTTTTTTTCTTCTCAATCGAAAATCGAGCTTCAAATTCAGCTAGGACTTTGAAAAGCTCATACTCTAGTCGCTTTAGCTCCTCCTTCAGTGACCTGGCCTCTTCCTCGGCCCTGAGCTTCCCAAATGGGGCATCATTCGTCCTTCTATTGGTCTGGCTGGCCTTTTCCTTGACCTCTTTGAGATACATCGAGCTTCGCGTATCACCTCCGCAAAATGATCCACGTGATGGACGAACAAAAAAAAGCAGGAAGAGGGAGAAGGTCGGTACTAAATAATAAGATTGGTAACAAACGAATAATGTAGAGAGATCGTCTCTTACTCAAAGTATAGAATCATATGAGTCTTGGACTTGGAATGCACCACCTTCATTGTTGACAGCTTCGACATCCATCGGCCGAAAGATCGATCGAAGAAGACATCGGATAGCCCGATAATCGCTGACACCCCTCCGAGTGTCTTAGACATTGACGTCTGATGGAACTCCCATCGAAGGAGAGATTTCGATCGGTACGTCGGTCGAGCGCAAAGACATCTTCACTGAAATTCATAGGGCAAGTTTCCCCCGCACAGCAGACTACAGCGGCACCACCAGCTTTGTAGGCGTCGAAGACTCCCTCCTTAAGGTATTGTTGGGCCCCGAGGAGCTCCCAACGGTGGGCTGAGCGAGGATGGCCTCAGTACATCTGTGTTTTGGAGCTAGGGCCGTGCTCACCTTCTTCCTCTTTACGGCCTGATGAAGAGCTTCCTCGTCACTGGGATTCATTGCTGTATGGCATACGAGGTTAGCTAAAATGAAAAATACCGAACTAAGAGAGAAAAAAGGGGATTTACTTTTTGGGTCGGTCAGACTCAACCTAACCTTGAACAAAGTTTCTTCAGTGAGGAACTTGGTCAATGGAGGGGGAATGAGATCGAAAATCTACTTCAACACCTCCTCCTGGCATCTGATAATATTGGAGCTCTGACCGCCGATCTATGAGGTCTACCCCATGACGTGCTAAAGTCTTAGGGTTGCTCAATCGAGATAAAAAAAAAGTGCTCCTTCCAGCTATATACTGAGGAAGGAGCACCTCGAAAGAGACGACGTCCCCTTCGAGAAGAGGCATACCACCATTCGACCTCCGTTGGATGGTCCTTCAATGTGAACAAGCACGAAAAAGATGGGAGGATGGTTCGACCCCGAGAAGAAGGCAGTGAGTGAAGAAGCCTATGATTTAGCATCATGAGTTCGACGCAATGCTACAGAAACTTATTCTATATAACATAAGAAATTCCACTACAAGATAGTGAAAGAAAAGCCAGACACCGGCCTTCGGGGATTCTTTGTACAAGCGAACTCGACTTTGACGAGAAAGAGCTATTCTTTCACCAGGAATGGTGACCTCTAGCTTAAACTCGATTGGGATGTGGTATTTCAACCTAATGACCTCCAGATCCTCAGGGGTGAGGATAGAATTTATTCTGTATGGACCGAAGTTCGAAACTTTGGCCTATCCAAAGAACAAGTAACATTAGACATAGGGTTATACTCCTAACATCATCGCCCGAGCTCCATGACTCGGGCTCCGCACTCCTAATGCTGCCACCGAGCTCCAGGTGGCGGAGGACGAGCTAAGCTCACTCATGGTAAGGAAGGAACTGACCTAAAGGAGACATGACCAAGCAACCAGAGGAGGACGATGAACGATGTTAGCTTGGCTCCAATCAAGCAACTAGGTCAAGTCTTCAAGTACCAAAGCTCCTTCCTCTGAACAATGAAAATAGTAAAAATAAAGTTACCGTGGTCTTATTTATAGAGATCCGAGACGGTCCCGATCTACTGACGATTTACCTCCCTCTGTCGATGTCTGATAAGTGGTAGCTTTTGATTGGACATTATGTAGCTCCTGCGGATCCAAGGAATCAACGGCCCAAATTTGAAGACGGTTCGCTCTAGGACACCGATCTTTGACATGTGTCAGCAGAAAATGGCTCAACTAGATCTGCCTCAACCTCGGATCGGTACTCTCTTCAGCTGACCTATAAGTAGCTCGATCTCGAGAGTAGGGGCATCTGTTGTAAATCTATATCTCAGCCTCAGTTGAGACATCCATGGTTCTGATCGAGCTATGGGAGATGGATGACTCAATATGAATGCAGATGTGATGAGAAGTCTCCATTAGCAGTGGACCTCAGTTGTTTGACCTCAGACAATTTATTTTAGATCGCCCTCGACCGACCTATCTCGAATCACCCAGAGATCGACGTCTACATCACAGATCTCCATGACCTCGATTTTGGACAACCTGATGTAGCTCGTACCCGACCGACCTATCCCTATCTACAAGAGAATAAGTATTCGCTTCATGAACTCCAGTACCTCGATCATGACGACCTACTGAAGGTAGGCTTGGATGATCTTTCCTACATCGGCGGTGGCGAACTATTTCTCCCAACAACAGATCCGTCCTTCCTCTAAATTAGGAAAGTCTAGATGAGGTAAAACTTCTCCGTGATCAAATCTCCAGTAAAAGAAAATTTTTCTCCAAATCAATCTATATGACAAATCTAGAAACTATCGGACTCCGAGATGGATACGACTCAAACTTTCTCCTATAAATTAAGGCTTGGGATCCTCTAAGGTATGCACTCGACCCTTCGCTCTCTCCTCTCATTGTTCTCCAATCTTCTGACTGGAGCATCGGAGGGTTTACATCGGAGAATGTTATCCCAGTGTGGACTTATTTTGTAGGTATTTGGGTGAAGATACAGCAGCGGTTCCATCTCGTCTGCATCCATCTCTGCATTTGACCTCAGACGGAGAGATCGACAACAACGGTATATATTATTAAAGGGTCATACTGTATTTTTGGTGCAAAAGAATGATTTATCTTCTTCTATGATATGAACCATCGGATGACACAATAGCTATTTTAAAATCTATATAGATATAAGAAAGAGATCGGAGCATTTTGATATATGCATAAGGTATGATCCAACGGTTGGCATCGTGAATTCATTCGCGTGAAAGACAACCTGAATCGTTATGGATGGCTCCATTTCACACAGGAGATTCTACCAAGGCGCATCCATCTTGACACAGTTCAATATAAAAGTGGCTTTTACTATACAATGGGAGACAAAAGATCGAGAAAAGTTCGGAGTCCTCAAAATCTCCCGAGGAAAGAACAACCAATGAGCCATGCCAGACGGCTTATTTTTCCAGCGCATCTTTCGAACCGGTAGCAGCGTGACTTCGGGAAAAATGCATTATAACCCCTCGGATATACTTTCCCTGCCAGTTATAATTGTATTTGAGTTTGCTTCTTTTGACCTTTCATCAAGAGTGGCACATGCTCACCTGCATCACATCCGTTGAGTCCTCAGATGCACGCCGTCTACTGATCCCAAATAAGTGAAACAATTTGGTCCGTGCAATCAGTGGGCCTAGCCCTCCGACCGTCGTCCAATCAATCTTATATATCGTATATTCGTGTGTCACCTCCAACCAGGAATATATGAAAGGCCAGGTGCTCGGTTCATTCCTCATTATGACATGACCAAAATACCCACCCTCTGAATGGCATCCTTTCTAGCAGGTCGAGGGTATTAAGGTCATTTCAATGGAGCTAGAGAACACGCGAAATCTCGATTCGCGGAACCGAACCAACCTGCTGCACGTCAGAGACCGGCCTGACGCATCCGTCCAACTTAAATGACTGAAATGCCCTCCCTCTGGATCCCAGTTAATGGCTAAATTACAAGAGCAAAACAGTCATTTGATCTCGGTACCCTCTCCGTACAAATCGTTGCCCTGTACTGTAGACCAAAAACTGCTCCCTCTCGCGCGTTGATTAGAATCAACGGTCCTGATGCATTCGTCCAAAAGTTTGCGGAGAAATGAACCGTTGCTCGTCAATCTTTTCGTAATACGCAACGATCTAACGGCCGAGACGCCAGTATACAGAAGCGCCGTCTGATGAAACTTCTGCGGTCCGATTGTATCGGACGGTGGAGAGGAAGCTGGAGCCCAAGAGGTTATCATTTGTCGTCATTAACTGGGGACAGAAAAGCTGACCGGTTCGCAGTCAGATCAAACTAAATGACAATAATATCCTCGTCACGCCGAAAGCGGATGGACTGACGAGCGGGTAAGAAGCTCGCCAGATCACGCTATTTTGATCAAAGTCAGGGGTGATTTTGGGCGAGAACTCCCATGATGTAATTATGGTATCTGCCGCAGCCCAATCGAGGCCCAGAGAAATTCCCATTCTGTTCCATCATCCTTTAATTTTGTCACAGTGCATGCCCTATCTTATGAGTCTTGCATACAGACATCTCTTATATGGACATCCTAGTCCTAATCACCGTATTTCGCAATTAATCCTGATCTAATTCCGCCCGTCCGTCTGGTGCATGTTCCGCAGAAAATTTTTAATCAGTCGAATCCTACGGTCAAACCGGTGGACGTATTAGTCGTTCCCGTATCTAAATCATCGTTTCCGGCGGCGAGTCTCAATACACCGTCTGTCCCCGTACTTCTTTTTATTTCAGCCTTTCGTAGACAATCAGACCGCAAAACTGATACGACTCATCAGACGGTTCATACACCAGTGAATCGGAAGCACACGGTACACACACTTCTACTCCTTTGCCTTTTTATAATGTTATAATGACCGAGAGGCAGACCATTGCAGGAGACCAGTAAGAAACGGGGTCCATCTTTCCCTGGGCCCCGCTGCATCGTTGGGGGAGGGCGTACGCCGGGGCGAGGACTCTCGCGTTAGGTTCTCCATTATTTTTTTTGGACAACCCTATTCGCTTGTTCCATTAAGTCTTATATAATATTTGGCGTCTATATATAGAGGTTCGAGCTGTTGCCGGGACCGGGATCGGCTGTTGTTCTCCGGAACCGAATAGATTTTTCTCCCAGCTTTCCCTTTTCGAGTCCTCTTTCTCCTCTTCTCTTCTCTCTTCTTGTTTACAAGACCGGGGGCTTGGATTGGATTTGCGGAGTCTATGTTTGTTTGTATCTTGCGCTAGATCTTGGGCGTATTAAAGGGGGAGACAGGTGATCGAGGTGCTGTGGGAACTTGGGAGGGTTTATTATCTGTCTAGTTGCTCCAAACAGAAGCGAAGGGAGAGAAGGTGGCGCTGTTACGAGGGTCCGACGCGTCGAGGTAGTGGTGGATTCCCTGACCGCTCTCGGCGGCGGCGTTTGGAGGAGAGAAAGCAGGCGCGAAGTACTTTGGTTTCGCTGGATTTGGTGGGATCATGTCGCAGAACAACTGGGAAGCTGATAAGATGTGAACTTTCTGCCTCTTTTCCAAGTTCTTATGGCCTCTTTGTTTTTTATTGGTTTATGTAGAGCTGGAACTCGCTCAGGATGTGTTTTTTTCTAGTTCTTGTAATTTCTTGGTAATTTTTCCCTTCGGATTTGGTTCTTCTTCGTCTGGGTTGCCTTCCTTGTGGCGTTCTTGGCTACGGTTTTGGGTAGGCGCAAGAGCTTTCTTCGTTAGGGTTTCAGCAGCCGATAATTAATTCTTTCTGGAATTTTATGTCTTCTATTTTCACTTTTTCTGTCAAAAGCCTTTCTTTTTTGACTTCGCTTTTGATTTTCCCTTGGAGACCAGATTTTCCCAGGTTTGCTGCTGTTTACTGTATCGTTCTTTTGATGATTTTTCTTGTCAGTGTTACATCCGGCAGTTTTATGGATGGACGATTTTTTTCTTTTCTTGTGCTCTGAGATTTTTTTTTTTTTTTGTGCCTGTGTTTTGATTCCGTTCTGCTTCCTTATGCACTCTCTTTGCTGGTTTCTTTATGTTTTATTATTTGTTTGTTTGTTTTTGGCTTTACTACCTTGTGCTAATTATCTTCTTCTCCTGTTCTCTTGAAGCTGTAGTCTGTCTTACCTCTACTTTAGAAGATAATTCTGTGTACTTTATTTTCCTTTTTTGTCGTTGAACTGCGATTAGGTAGTATTCTTAGTGGGCTTGAACCGGAAAAAGTATCATATTGCATTGTTTTTCGTGTGATGCTGGGGACAGGCTGGATGTGTATATTTATGATTATTTCGTGAAGAGGAATTTGCATGCGTCTGCGAAGGCATTTCAAGCGGAGGCCAAGGTATCTTCAGATCCTGTTGGTAAGTAGCAAGAGCATCTGAAAATGGGCAGCGTTGTTTCTGATGCGCATTGGGTTTTAGAAATTTTCCTGGTTTTAATTTAGTTTTGATACTAAATGCCGTTGTTTTCTCAGCAATTGATGCTCCAGGTGGATTTCTCTTTGAATGGTGGTCGGTCTTTTGGGATATTTTTATTGCAAGAACGAATGAAAAGCACTCTGATGTTGCTGCATCATACATAGAGGTAAGTGCTTCATTTATTCTTATCCTTCTGGCTACTCTTCATAATTGACATGTTCGTGCATTTTAAATTATCTATTATTTTTTCACGATTCTATATCCTGTCTTAAGAATTCGGATTTACTGCTTTATCACTTGAATTATCCTGGGCGAGAGCCAACCTTAATGAACTTTATTTTTGAGCTTCTCAAGAAATGTTAATTGTGCTTTCGTGGAGTGTGGTGGGTTTTATATTGGAGACTTTTTGATCTAGTAGATGTCAAATTGGTTCCTTTTCTTTTTTTTTTTAAAGATGTTCTGCAATGGATTTTTTTCAAAGTTATATCAATTCTTGGGACTAATTTCTGTAAGCACTAGCTATGTGGTCTTTAACTCAGCCAAGATTAAAGCTTTGATATATTGAGTTTTGATTTCTAGTATCTCTTAAAAGCATGAGGTGATGAAATTGATCACAACTTTATATTGTGTCTGGAATGTTTTGGGGATTTTCTTTTACTCTGGAGGTTGCATTTATGTTTGGTCAGTTTTTGCAATAGGATTTGGTGAAGATGGTTTTTTGTTTTTTTTTTTGGTCTTGTGCGGATAGAGACCCTTTTACCCGCAGACTTTGTGGTTTATAAAGAGTCTCATTTGTTGTTGGGGGGTTTTTGTGGCAGACTCAACTAATTAAAGCTCGAGAACAGCAGCAACAGCCACAGCAGCAGCAGCCGCCGCCGCCACAGCCTCAGCCTCAGCCTCAGCTGCATCAGCAGCAGCAGCAGCAGCAGCAGCAACAGATTCAAATGCAACAACTTATGTTACAGAGGCATCAGCAGCAACAGCAGCAGCATCAACAACAGCAACAGCATCAACAACAACAACAACATCAACAACAGCGTAGAGATGGAACCCATCTTCTAAATGGTACGCCTAATGGGCTAGTTGCGGGGGAACCTTTAATGCGACAGAACCCTGCAACTGCAAATGCCTTGGCAACAAAGATGTATGAGGAGCGATTGAAGTTGCCCCCTCAAAGGGATTCTTTGGATGAGTCATCTATCAAGGTGTTCTTCCAGAATTATTCCTGCTGCTCCTTAAAATTTCTTATCATTTAGATCTATTGATGATTTGTCGTTGTTAAGATGACATCACCGATGATTGATCATTTTGAAATTTCTGGCAATAGCAGAGATTTGGTGATAATGTTGGCCAGCTGTTGGATCCAAACCATGCTACCATGCTAAAGTCAGCTGCAAGTTCGGGCCCGCCATCAGGGTACCTATGGCTTAAGAAGCTAAATGCATGTACTTGAGTTTCAGAAACTGTATGACAGCATGTGCTTGAGTAAACATATGACTGAATTTATTGTTCTTGTGGATTGCAAATTGTATCGTTGCATTTGTCTTATATGATAATCGTCTATGGTAGTGTAATGTGCCTTTGTATTGTCAAACACATTGATGCTTGTGCATGCACATCTACCCACATTCCAATTATGCTATTGTCAAACATCTCGAACCATTTGATTTTGGTAGGGGCTGAAACTTCTGTTGATCTTTCTTCTAAATGTCTCACTTTGGAACTCTGCTTGTCACACATGGGCTATGTCAGGAGCTCACCATGCTACTGCCTTCCCTGCATAATTTTGTTATGCGGTATCTATATCATTATATTACTAATGGATATTATATAATTTGCCTTGGAAGTATCAAGGCTCTCAACATATCAAGTTCATATTTAGTTAATAAATGCACCAGATATATATACGTATTATGTGAATTAAGTATGAAATTGTGGATGTATGTGCAATATAAGCAAGCTGAAGTGTATTAATTTATATATTTTCAGTGGATATTGGTCCTATGATTTGTCTGGTCAGATAAGTGTTCTTTGCTGTTAAATTATGTTGTGCAGCATATGTTTGTGTGTCTTTGTATCTGTGCATGCATGTTTCAGCTGTTGAAAGTTGAAAGTTTTCTGTGTGAAGCTATGCACAATATCATTCTTTGATAATGTTTATATGTGCACATGCGATTTCTTAACTTCGTTCATTTTTGCATGGGGCATGCTAAGAACTGCTTCAACTGCTTGTATTGTACCGTATGATGGAGGGTTTTTCTTTTTCTTTCTTTTCTCTTCTTTTTTAAGGCAAGTTTTGCATGGCTCGGCTAGTGGTGTTGCAGGCCCTTTTCAACAAGTTCAGGGTAGGAACCCACAACTTCCGGGATCAACACAGGTACATCTCTGTGGAAATAATGTTGGTGATTTGATTCTTCCTTTTTGTGGTGTGACTAAGACTATGCAACAGGACATCAAGACTGAAATGAGTCAGGTGTTGACTCCCAGAGGTGCAGGTTCTGATGGATCGTTAATTGGAGTGCCAGGTAGTAACCATGTACATATCAAACTATCATGCCTCCCATCTGGATTGCTGTTATAACATCTTTAATAGATATTAGGCTGATTAATATTTGCATAACCCTTGTCTGATGGGATGTCAATAAACAGGAAGAGGTTCCAAGATTTTTCCGTCCAGTGATAAAAGATAATTTTGGTTATTGTACTGTTCCTAGTTTGCTGTCATTTGCTGCGGAACTTGACATATGCAGCTGTTATTGATTTTGCACGTCTCTCTCTCTCTCCTCTCTCTCTCTCTCTCTCTCTATATATATATATATATATATATATATATATATGTACATATACATATATGTACGTACATATACATGTATGTACGTATGCATGTATACATGTCCGTACGTGTGTGTACGTGTGTGTGTGTGTGTGTGTGTAATGTATAATGTATATGTGTATATCTGTATATAGACATGCATGTGTATATGTATGTATCAGTTTCTGAGAATATAAGGAAAAAAAAGTGAACTTTGCTATTTTTGGTTCTTTGGCTAAATTTATTATTTGAAAGTTCTTGAGGCTGACATTTACTGCATCCATGGCAGGACCAAATCAGGGTGGGAGCAATTTGACTTTGAAAGGATGGCCCCTCACAGTATGTTCTTCAACTGATTGTCATGGGACTTATAAGATCTTGCTTATAGGATGTCATTTCTTTTAACCACAATCATAAATATTTGCTCTCTTGCCTTATCCCATAAATTCTGTACCTCTCTTGGGAAAGCTTTATCTTGTTTCTCAGGCCTCAACCTTCTGAATGATAAAATAGCAATCTATCAGAATGTGAGAAATTCAGTGAATAAAGATTTTTGTAGAATAGGAGCTAGTTGAATCAGTACGCATGAAACTTTTGTGTTTAGAAGTTGGAAAATGCCACGTCTTCTATATTTCTATGGTTAATTGCTTCATTAAGTGGATTTGCATGTTGATCAGGTTCTTGCATATGCTTGTTCTTAAAGGGCAATCGTTCATGGAGAATGATCTTTTGAAGGAGCATGTTGGTGCTTTTAAAATTTCTCAACTCATTCATATGAGTTTTCTGGTACTTGTTCCACCATCTTTGAAAGATCTGACCAGATAACATCACTCTTATTGTTTCAGTAAATTGTAGTAATAAACTCCAACGGAGAAGAACTTGTGCACTTGCTGTGATAATTGGGAAATCACTTTCTTACAAAAAGAACTCCTGTGAAATTGCAAATCATAAGTTGACACTATGACCATTTATCAGAATAATTCTTCTAATCAAAAGCCTGATCTTGTAAGTAATGAGAATGAAATTAAAAAAATGATGTTGAAAAGACTGTCTACAGTCTTGACAGAGGAGTATAAAGGTTCCATTTAATCTTCAGGAAGGTTACGGAGATGCAAGATGTTACATTTTAGTTACAATGTTATCACCACTAGAAGAGTGGTTCAACTGGAATCACAACCTCTCATGTGTTATGGTCAACAACTATACTTTCCGATGTGAACTTAATCTTTTTAAAGTTGTTGACCTTTTGTGGTACAAAGCTTACATGATGAACAGAATTTCTACTGTGGTCTGCATACCAGCTTACAGTCCATAAAAGAAACGACAAAATCCATCAATGTTAAGATCTGAAGTCTTTGTGATCAAGTTCTATCAACAGATGATACTAGCATGTTAAAACAGGTTCTCCTTTAATTTCAAAAGTCTAATTTCATGTGGTTATGGGTTGTAGATTACCTAGCGGGATCAATGACTCATTGTCTTTGGGAGTTCTCATGGAAAATCAGCCATAATTTCTTTGCTTTTGCTTGCATTGATCGATTCTGAATGTAAATCTTTCTGAATGCCACCAACCGACCCAAGAAGACACAATTTTACAGATTTGTATTTTACCCCAATGGTTCTGGAGCTCAATTCGGAAGAGGGATGCTGCAATCTAACAAGAGGGATGACGAAGACCCATTTTTTTCCTTTTGCAGCTATTGGATTGGTCCACTTCCTTTTTGTTTGGAACTTTCACTCATTTTGGAAACTATGGCAGAACTTAAGGTTAACTAATTCTGTTTCAGATTTGCTTTATCCTGGGGAAGCTTCAGGAGGAAGTGAGAAGTGCAGCCTTTATTTGAGTCATGGGTAATTGAATATTATTTTCAGGTAGTGTTTAGTGAGAATGAGAGCTGGGCATAGTGGAAATCTGGTTTCCTATGGGTGCTGGAGATTTGAATTTGCATTTCTTTCGTTCTTTGCTTGATCCCTGGATACATTCTCATGGAACTATTGTAGTAATCTTTCCATATTGATAGTTTAATCGAAAAGGGGAAAAAGCTTGTGGAAGAAAGTCGATCTGCATAATATTTTCTTGCTAGCTTAATATGTTTTATAAATAACACAGCTGTCAGGGAACTTGTTATTGGATCCTATGGCTTATTTGATTTTCTATTTGATTTATGCAATTGTCTTGTCACTCGTGGCATTTATGCCCATTATTCTTTTTTTGGCATTTTTTTAAGGAGAAACTATGCCAATCCGCCAAATCATTTCATTGTGTCAAGGAAATAGTAAAGTGAATGTTTGTCTTTATTTTAGCTCTTGAAATTTGAAATATTGTAGTGTCAAAACTTTGCACCCCGGCCACCCCAAACACCCCCCCCCCCCCTCTTTTTCCCCCACGGGGGCATCCTGCTCTTCTGAAAAACTTTTGGTGGAGGAATTTTTCCAGCATCACCGATCTATCCTGTGTTTCGACCTCTTCTTGTTATCCCCCACCACCCACCAAAAAAAAAAAAAAAATCCCACTCTCCTTTTTCCTCATTTCTTTAAACTGTCCTGTTGCCTTGCATTTTTATGCATGACTCCCCTTTGATTGCCTTCCCCCCTTACCCCAAGTTGTCCTTGGGCCATTTACTGATAACTTGTGCAACAGCAAGATATGAAAGGCTGATTCTGGAAGTTGTTCCATGCTTTAATCATTTGGCAGAATCATATTTGCTGTGTAAATTTTTGATGCTTGACAAATGCTGGTTGATTGGTCTGCAGAAAATATGGAACAGTTTATGATGTGAAACTAGAATAGCTTCTAAAGAAAATTTATTTAAATCTGTGTTAAATTATTGTGGTTCTATCTTCTGGGGGAGAGCTTCAGTTAATTTTATACTGTCTGTTGTAAAATGAAGGCTATGGTATGGTAAATTAGAGCTAACAGGTGTTGTGATATGCTATTTTATTCCTATTTAAACATTTGCACTGCAAGCAAACTTGTTTTTAGTTTGTCGCAAATCTAAACACCACTTCTAGGCTCGTGAGGAATGGAGGAAACGAAAACAAAAAAATGAATGCAGAGCAAGTTTTAATTCACTTATCGCACACATTTTTCTTCACAATCATGGAGTAATATGGATTAAATTCGTAACAGGACAACATTAATATCATCCATGGTCCAGCACACATGATCTCAAAAGTATATCCACCATCAATATCATCCATGGTCCAGAACACACGATCTCAAAGGCATCCCCTCCATGTTTCTTCCTAAAGAAGCTCTTGACCTTTGTCTATAAGACTATGATTTTAATACTGTGACTTCAGTTTTATTTTTGGGTGATGGTTTTGTCCAAATTATGTACCAGTAGTATAGGTCATGAAAGTGGTTGTTGTGATCATATTCTTTCAATATGTAGATCTGGTTACTTTCTTCTTCTCTAAACTGCTCAGGGTCTTGATCAACTTCGCTCTGGAATTCTACAACAGAAGTCATTAATGCAGTCTCCACAACCTTTACACCAACTTCAACTTCTGACTCCACAACAACAAGCACTATTGCTTCAGGCACAGCAGAATTTAACGTCCCCCTCTCCATCAGCTGGAGATATTGACAGCAGAAGACTTAGAATGTTCCTGAACAACCGAAATTTAGTTCTTGGGAAGGATGGCCAGTCAAACTCTTCTGGTGATGTCATTCCAAATATTGGATCTCCAATGCAAACTGCTTGTCCAGTCTTGCCACGTGCTGATACAGATATGTTAATCAAGGTTTGTCTACTCAAATTAAGAAATTCTAACTTTTGAAAATATCGAGACGTGGCTTCCTCTCTTTTGTTGTTACCGTTGTTTTATACTGAAACCTGTTTGAAAAGGATTTGCCTTTTTTACGGCTCCTGATCTCAAAACTCGACAGCTAGCATTTTTTCTGTCATTGTAGATTTAGATGCATGAATACTGAAAATCCCATCTCATTATTCTGTTTGTAATGGGACTTCAGTACTTGTAGGATCTGGCTGAGCTTCTTTTTTTTTTTTTTTTTTTTTTAATTTTTGGGAATGACTTCTGGCCTTCTGAATGACGGACATGATAGATCATTGATTCTAGAGTTTGTGATGTTGATGTTATTGTTTAGAGCATGAATTCAAGTCTACTTGTTTGAACATTGAACTAAGTAATGGAGTTTTTGGGTGTTTATGTTACCATATGACATGAACTGCGTTATTGTGATAACACATTGTAGTTTGTCTTTTGCTGTAGCAAAAATAATTACATGGCAAAAATTATATATATTTTTTGTTGCCATTAACCATCCGTAATTGTCCCTTTTTTTAATATTTGTTGAGTTATTTTTTTTAAATCATGTGTGCATTGTTGATGCTTCCTTGTTTATGCTGTTTTCTTGGAAGCAGTAGTGACCTAGTATTCTTTGACCTTTTTCCTGCGGAGGTGGGATTGTAAGATGATAATAGTGTATTTGTAAAATATTGGTAATGGATGTGTCTCTTTTGCTAAAACAAAAATTGCAGCATGTAAACTGGATTTTGTAATATGTATATGTACACGACAAGTTCAAAATTATTACATCTTGATGATAAAGAGTTGGAAATGTCTTATTTATGGAACAAGATGAAGCTAAAGGATTTAGCTATTTGCTGATTCCAAAACAAGTAAAATACTGAAATAGCACATGAGTAGCTGTTGATATATTTTTATGACAAACAATCCAGCACCAAAACGATTGAAAATTTGGAATTTATATTTTGAAAGGTCTCTTCAAGTTACTGTTACCCTGTTGCTTTCTACCTTCTTATTTTATTAGCTGTGTGTAGTAGAAGATAGCTCAGTTGCAACAACAGCACCAGCAAAACAGCAGCCAGCAGACACAGCAGCAGCTTCCACAGCATGCGATATCTAGTCAACAATCGCAGAGTTCAACTCACCATCTTCACCAACAAGATAAAATGGGTGCTGCAAGTGTGACGATGGATGGAAATATGTCTAACTCCTTTCGAGGAGGTGATCAGGTTTGTCTATTTGTTAGCTTATTTTATTCATCCTGTATATCGCATTTTTTAAATTTGAAGCTGAATCCAAATGGTTTGACCGGATGTTATGTTTGTATTAATCAAAAGTCCCATAGTTCGCCGAACCAGACCGAATGTCCGGTTCGTCCCTGATTTTCGAAACAGGACCTGAACAGGCCGTGAATCAGGCTAATTTGTTTGATCGGTTCGGCCCTGTTTCTTTTTTTTTTTTTTAGTGTTGATGGGTGGTGGGTTTCCCCTCTTTTTGGTTTTTTTAATGCCGGTACAGTACCCTACTGTACCATATCAGCTGGCTAGTGGCACGCCATCCGGTACCAGTTCTGCCTTTCTTGATCAAAACCATGGTTTTTAAGAGTGGTGAAACTCATGCTTTCAGTATATTGGTTTTGGTTTGTGATGTTGGACCATATAAGGTTCTTGTTGGGAATGTGCGGCATGGTGGGCTACCGTTTCAAAGTGCTGACTTATCCTTTTTGTTTCTTCTGTAGCTAAAAGATTTTGATCGCTGGTCCTTGTCCTTTTGAATCCAAAATTTTTATTTTTAAAGGATTTGTTAAAGGGGTATTTGCTTGCTCGGATGGTATCACCTCTTGCCACTTTGGGCAAGGGGGTGGTGGCTCATTTCCAGTTGCATTGGCCCTTGAAGTGTAGGATGTGCGTAGCATAGATGGAAGGGATTGGCCCTTCCCAATGTCGACAAGAAAAGGTTTAGAAGAAAGTTAATAATATCATTTAAATTAACATGTGTTTTACAACCGTGGTTCACACTTAAATGATAAACATTCTATTATTTTTCAGGCATTTGAAGTTCCTTTCCCATATTTAACTGCAATTTGATCCACAAAATACTTCCATTTTCATGTTAAGCTAATTTTAGCATTGTACAAATTAAATTTTCAGGCATCAAAAAGTCAGAACGGGCGCAAGCGAAAACAACCTGTGTCATCCTCTGGTCCAGCCAACAGTTCAGGAACTGCAAACACTGCAGGCCCCTCTCCAAGCTCGGCACCCTCAACGCCTTCCACGCATACTCCAGGAGATGTGATTTCAATGCCATCATTGCAACATGGTGCTGGCTCCTCTAAACCTTTGATGGTGTTTGGTTCTGATGGCACTGGAACTTTAACATCACCATCAAACCAGCTGGTATATATACAAATTAACTCCTATTTTGTCTAGTTCATCTAGGAGTAGTTTTTGTAAATGTTGGTGGGGATAATAGAGATATTGAATTGCAGGCTGATATAGATCGATTTGTGGAGGATGGTTCACTGGAAGACAATGTTGAGTCATTTTTGTCCCATGATGACCCAGATCCAAGAGATACAGTAGGTCGTTGTATGGATGTTGGCAAAGGTGTGCTTGTATCATTCTGTATCCATGTCTGATAACATATATTCATTGAATTAGGAATTTCAATGTGTAAGATCAACCTTTTATCATAAAAAATCATGCTTGTGTTAACCTTGTTTGCATTTTGTTGCCAGGTTTTACATTTACTGAGGTTTTATCTGCTCGGGCAAGTACAAGCAAGGTTGTTTGCTGCCACTTCTCATCTGATGGGAAGCTACTTGCTAGTGGGGGCCATGATAAAAAGGTAAGGTCCATGTTGAATATCTGTTCAAATTGTGTATTTGTCACAAGTTTTTTTTCTTGTTAATGCTACTGGCTGTCTTTCTTGTCTGTAAGGGAAGCGGCGTGGATCTTCCTTATATGATTTTATGATGCAGGTAGTTTTGTGGCACACTGATACCTTAAAACCAAAATCTTCATTGGAAGAACACTCCCTTCTCATTACTGATGTTAGATTTAGCCCGAGCATGCCTCGTCTGGCTACCTCCTCATTTGACAAGACTGTGAGGGTATGGGATGCTGATAATGTGAGTAGCAGTTTCTCTTTTAGGGCTTACGTAGACATTTTTATAGGAAGAACCATTATTATTCGATTTAGTCTATTCGAACCTTCATTGCGATGTGATGTTGAATTGTTGATCATTTTAGCATGTTACTGCTATGCCATGCTTAAGTCAACTTTCTCTTTTCATTTGTTATTTGAGCCATTGGTTTTTTACATGTATTGGTCCAATGGTAATAGCCAAATGATTGTCTTTGGATTTACATGACCAAGTTACAGAACATAACTAAGGAGGTAGGCAGGAAATAGTCATGTTGGTCATTGCTACATACCTGTGCATGCGAATGGAAAGCATCCTTCTTGTTCTTCAGTCCATGCAGGGATGTTTGTTAGGATTGGTGTGGAACTAGTTTGTCTTTCATGTAGAGATTCAAACATGTAGGATAGATACTGTAGAATATTGTTGTTGATTTCGTGTTTCACATTTTGTAGCTGTCTTTTGTAAGCGCATTGACTTGTCTTTGGTAAGCACGTTGACTTGCTTCTATCAATTCACAAACTTGTGTTGCTCCAGTTTATCACTAATTTATCTTTATTGTAGTATGAGGCAAGATCCTGACTAGATGTCCCATTGTGGCCTACCTTTTCATGTTTTTTTTTTTTTTTATTGGGGGGGGGGGGTGGGAGTGTAATGCCTGCTTTATGGGAGAAAAATGTAGAAATCAAAAGTTAGGGCATTTCATTTATTATAAGCTTAGACAGATCTTGAATCTCAAGATTGCATCCGGAGTTCCTGCCCCTGATGGGCATTGCATGTTCACCGAGCTAGTTATAGGTTGCTGGTCTTTCAGGGTACAGTTGGAGCATGGAAGGCACAATCTTGTTTTCCTAAGTCTTAAGTTCAAAAAAAAAATTAGTATACTTTTCTCTCCTGTTGCTCCTGTGCGATACATGGGTGGCCCTTTGAAAGGATTTGCTTGACTGATGACTCCAATGTGCAGCCGGGCTATTCACTTCGTACTTTTACTGGGCATTCTGCATCTGTCATGTCTCTGGATTTCCACCCAAATAAAGATGATCTCATATGCTCCTGTGATGGGGATGGAGAGATACGCTACTGGAGCATCAATAATGGCAGCTGCATGGGAGTTTTCAAGGTAATATATTATGATTATCCATAAACTATTTCATTCATGACTTTTAAGCAATATATGGTTATACCCTCCATATTATCTTTATTTCAAGGTAGTATGTGCTTTGGATGTCTTATCATTACAAGATTTTTTTTCCCCGATTCAGAAGTTCTTTTCACACTTTTTGTTAATTTCTTCTCTTGTATCACAGGGTGGCACAACCCAAATGAGATTTCAACCCCATCTTGGCAGGTATCTTGCAGCAGCTGCTGAGAATGTTGTATCCATACTAGACGTTGAGACTCAGGCATGCCTTCATTCATTGGAGGTCAGGCTTTGGTTGCTGCTCTCTTTAACATGCAATGTACAGGCAATAGAATCACTGCATTCTCTATAAAACAACACATAAAGCAATTTGTTTGTCATTTAGATTTAGGGCATGTTTGGATGCTTGGAGTAATCCCAGGGTAAGTTCTACTTGATAGTTATTGCCATCTTGAAAAAGTAAGGGAAAAGAAGAAAAAGTGAGGGACAAGAAGAATGGGACTGGTTGACTGGTGGTTTCCGATTACCCGCAATCCCATTTTTGAGGGTAATAATTCATCTCAGGAGGCGGCTTTCGATGTCCCTTAAGTTTAGGAGAGTTGGGAAAGTGGGATTTCCCCAAGCAGAGAAAATGAACTCTCTGACGGGCTAAGTTCTTGTCACCCTAGTCCAGCAAAGCAAATATCCAAGTGATGAACCAAGCAGGCATCCCAACAGCCTGTTACTCTGAGCTGTTTGCACCTTCATCATTTATAATGTAAATTTGTGCATTTTTTTATATTTTTGTTTGAATTATATAGTATTTTTAGTTTCTAAAATTGTGTTCTTTCATAAACTTGTCTTAGTGAGGTCATCATTTTTCGTCCAGGAAGTTTGTTATTCCAAGATGCCTTGCTCTTGATAGTACTCTATGTTGACTTTTTGCCAGTGGGGCACCATATTTGGGCTCAGATTTTCTAAAGACTTTCTAAATAATTGTGTCCTTATTTCACTAGCCTGCTTTTGGTGTAAATTGCTGCTGGTTGCCAATGATAACTAGCATCTGTTGGCTTCTCCATTTATGTCTGCAGTGTGTCCGCTTGTTGAACATAATGACTTGTTGGACAGTAGTATTTTCATAATGTAGTAATTCTGTTGTCATTCTTTGATGACATAATATACAAAGCTATGACACAATGGAGCTCCAAGACTTGCTAGAAAAAAATGTGGAATTTAAACTTGGTTAAAAAGGATCATCTTGATTGTTTTTTTTTTCATATACACACTTAACGCATACCCTTTTTTTTGGTTTGTTTTTTAACTTATCATATGGTGCAGGACCTGTATCTGCAATCTTGTCTTATCTTGCCTATGGCCACGGAGGAACTTAAGCATCCAGCACTTCTGTGCTTGTTGATGCACTGCTCATCACATTCCAATTTACTTTGCCACTCTTGTGTAGTCGAATTATGTCTTACATAGAGTATTACGTTTGACATACTAACTTAGCAACGCATTGATATAAAATGACAGAAAGGATGCTTTTTGACACTTGAGTATCACATTCAAGTTGGCTTCGGCTTTCGTGTAAATTTTAAACGACCAAGGTTCCTTTTCTAGCCTGTTTAAATCCCAAGGGCTTACAACTGTTATTGCAGCTGAATTTTCTGATACCAACTTGGTGAAAACTTTGGTAGAATTTTCCCTTTATTGCTTCTTTGTTTTTTTTTTCTTTCGAGTAGTGAATTCTGTTCTTTCAATAATTCACTCACTTTTGTAGGGCATCCTGTTTTCATGTTAGTCATGTCTTTGGCATGCCTTGTATTTTTGATTTGCTGAACTGGTTTTAGCTTCATCAGGCTTCATTTTAACTACAGGGACACACAAAACATGTTGATTCTGTGTGCTGGGATCCTACTGGTCAGTTGTTGGTTTCTGTTAGTGAAGACTCAGTCAGGGTATGGTCTCTCAGTTCGGGGAATGAAGGTGAATGTGTGCATGAGTTGAGCTGTAATGGGAACAAGTTCCATTCATGTGTTTTCCATCCCTCGTATCCATCTCTTCTGGTCATCGGCTGTTACCAGGCAAGTTGTCCTTTTTTAATATTATTTAAAAAAAACTATGGTGTTTCTGCTTGTTTGATTTAAATATTTTTAATGTTGATTAACTTAAATATATAAGCAAAAGTTTGTATTGCCATCTTGTTATGATTGCTGACAAGTGTTATAACTGGGATTTATTTCTTAGTGTTTATGTTGAAAGAAATGGCGGGAATGGGACCATAATTTATAGTTGGAAAAATGTGACTATCTTCACTGGACCATATTGATTGTAGACTCATATTTCTAGGATTGTCAAATTTTTAGGTAATGTTTTTAATTTGTCCAACTATTATACAAATAAATGTAAGTGAATTTAGAATAGATAAAAGGATCTATCTTTGATATGCAGAAGAATACCTTTTTGTTTTGATTTGTGTAAAAGAACACTTTGTGGATCCTGCTTAATGATCTCTTTATTCAATTTCTCAGTAGAGCTCGATAACTTTAGTTAAGTAGTATTGAAATTTTATGTGGCTGAGCATTTTTTGGGTTTTGGGGGGGGGGGTGTTGGGGCGACCGTGTGGACTGATGTGCAGGATATCCCTCTGGCCTTTCGGGAGACTATTTCCTCTGATCTTTTTGGATTTATTCATAGTAGAGGTTGTATGGACATTTTCGTCTTACCCAACAAAAAAAAAAAAGAAAAGAAAGAGGGATGGCCTCACAAATCGAAACTAGTTCAGTTTTATTATTTTTGAACAAGATTAAACTAGTGGCTTATAATATGATGGGGATGGTTGTATTTGTGAAAGACAGGCAAGGGAAGAGAAGTCAGCGGAACTAATGCTGGGGCTTTATTCTTGCCTGTGTTGGATTAATTAAATTGTACCATCTGTTAATGAATTTTTTTTCAGCTTAGAGAAAATATATTTTGCAGTTTGCTTTGGTAAATATACTGGCAAATAATGTTATAGGGTTAAGGAGCATTTTACGAGTAGTGGTTTTGCTACATCTTGTCATGCTTGTGATACGATGGTAGCATTTGCCTTGGAACAATTTATATTCCTTTGAACCTTGACTTTTCCTTTATTTAACATTTCTTTGGCCCGAATTCTCACTTGGCTGTTGGCACTCCTTTCTCCTGGGTTTGATATTCTGGCATCCAGTCTTAGAAGTCTTCTGAGTTCGGTATAATCCTATGATGTATTAAATCCTCCAATGCCTTGAGTTAAAACTTGGTGTCTAGTTTGACTGAGTTCTTGTCCTTCATCTTCCTGTAATTTTCTTTTCACATTTGCTGTTAAAAATCACAAGTGAGGAAAGATGGCCTTCATGGCCTATCCACAATAGACTGACTTCTTCTTGCCTTCATGGTCTATTCACATAAGATTTTCATTATCTTCCATTGATCAAAGTTCTCGTTATGTACACACACACACACACACACACACACAAAAAAAAAACATGCGCACACATGCTCGCACGCACACACACATATAGATACGCGCGCACACACACACACATCTATATATATGTCTGTAGTTTTTGTGTGCACGCGCGCACGTTGTATGTATGTATGTAGATATGTTAATATGTTTGCATTTACATGCCCATAGAATAGATTTAAAAAAAAAAAAAATCAGAGATCTTCTTTATTCATGTCCTCGCATCCTATCCTCATTCACTCACATTATTCTTGGCCTTTTTTTCCATCATTTTCATTTTGCAAAAGTGCTTTTCAAGTTAAAAAAGAAAACACATTGCTTAAGCAACTTAAGTAATGCAAGAAAGATATGATATATTCAGAGAAGTACGTGGGAACTAAATAAGCAAAGCAAGGCCCCAGCAAGTAAGAAAGCATAAATGGCACCACAAGAAAATATTGGAAAAACAACATATAGGTATATCTATATCTGCATATATATATATATATATATATATATATATATATATATATATATATATATATATATATGCATACATATATCTATATAATAATAGTAAAGCGATGTACTGGTGTTAGGGGTGACATTCCGTATTGACACGTAAGGTTATAGGATATTTCCTGCAACATGATACGAGGGTATTAGGGGTCTTCTACAACGCCACGTGTCATATTTTATTTTTTTTATTTTTTAAATAAAAAATAAAAGAATACATGGTATGATTAAAAAATAAAGAATATTTTAAATTATAATGACTCAGTTTTATTCTAAAAAGGGGAAGAAATCTATCTTTCTATCTATATTGGTGAGAGCAACCTTTAATATAAGTTTATATCTATATAATAATGGTAAACTAAGTAAAGTGATACACAAGTATTAGGGTGGCATTCCGTGTTGACATGTGAGATTATAGGATAATCTCCTGCAATGTGATATATAGATATTAGGGGTGGCATTCCATGGTGACATGTAAGATTATAGGATAATCTTTGGCAACGCCATGTATCAAGTTTTATTTTATTTATTTTTTATATTTTTTCAATAAAAAATAAAAATACAAATAGTATGATAAAAAATTAAAAAATATTTTAAATTATTATAATTCAGTTTTATTCTAAAAGGGGAAGAAATCTGTCATATAGATGAGAACAACCTTTAATGTAAAATATTATCATTATTATCAATTAAATCTTCGCAACGCGGGGGCTGGGTGCTAACATATATGTATATCTAGTTTTTGCACCCACGTTTGTGGGTGTACGTATTTACTGAATAGTGTCCTCAAAAAGCCTTCCAAACCCCCCCCCCCCCCCCCCTCCGCCTTCTTTTTCGATATTTTCTTATGGTGCCATTATGCTTTGGGCCTTGCTTTGCTTATTAAGTTGCTTAAGCTATGTCTTTACTTTTTTAACTTGAAAAGCACTTTTGCAAAATGAAAATGATGGAAAAAAGGCCAAGAATAATGTGATTGAATGAGGATAGGATGCCAGGACACTGATCAAAAAAAAAAAAAATCTATTCTATGGGCATGCAAATGCATGTGAGGTCTGGAAACATATTAATAATTTTAGGGAAATGTCTGTATAAAATGGAAAAAATACAGATATATTTGGACAGGATATGATGAGGGGCTGTTCCTCATCTTTGAATTTGAAAATGGTACTCTGCTACAATTAAATTTGTAATAAGCAGTATGGGCAAATTTGATGGATCTAAAGGCTTCATCTTATGGTTGTTAATATAGCATAGAATTTTAGATGAGTATTTTAGACACGCAGTAAGAAAGGCCTGGACATTGGATTTCCCTGAAGCACCAAAATTACTGAGTGCGCTGTGTGGCATGCGGCACGCAAGTGAAAATTGAGTTGGAGTAAGAAGTACAGGGTAAGAAAGGCACGGACATTGAATTTCCCTTAAGTAGAAAAACAATACTGGGAGTGCTTTGTGGCATGGCACATGGTAGAGAGAATTCAGGTAGTATGTTTTTTTTAAAAAAAAATCAGTGAATATTATATGGATTTTCGTGGAAACATTAACAAAGATAAAATTCTAAACAAGGTGTGTTTGTGTATGGACTGGTTTAAGATCTGTAGGACCAAGTACTTAATTACTAATTTTTATTGGTTTGATTTGGTATGGACTTGTTTAAGATCTGCGGTAGCATGAATGGGCATAGAATTCTGTTGTGTCTGATTGTGCTAATTGTAATTTATCACTGATGCTTAGATTGTATGGGTAAAATTCTTCAGTCATGTGTGCACATTCCATCTGATTCCCGCATAGGCTGTATGGTGGGTTGTAAACCATGATTATATATTAATATGATCAACTATAAACCATGCTGTTATTTTGATGATCCAGTATAACTATTTCTATTATTTGAGTACGTGCAATATCTGTCCCTATGCATGAAGTTGTGAATGAAAGGAAATGAAGTGGAAATTTGGAGGATAGGAGGGAGGCAGGTAAACAAGTGGTTCTAAAACCAAAAATGAAGGAAGTGTCATTCTTGACTGGTGTTTCTAATGTGTATTTTTGTAATATATTGGGGTTAAATGTGGGTGGGATCCCACCCACGAGTTTCCATTAATGTGGTGGAGATGATCATGGCTTGCATTGTTTTGTTTATTATTTGTAATAATTACATAATCTAGGCAACGTCAAGATCAAGAATTAACGAAATATCTTGTGAGTATTTTCCGACGAGCAAAAATCCAAGCACGATTATGACAGATTCTTAAATACTGTTATGAAAGCCTTTCCAGCTATTATTGTTAAACCCCATGATTCTGCATGCTTCAGAAGCTTGATGAAACTTTTGGATACTCATAGGAATCCATGGTCTTGTGTGCAGTCTCTTGAACTCTGGGATATGGATGAGAACAAGACCATGACTCTTCCAGCTCATGAAGGACTGATTGCGGCGTTAGCGGTGTCAAATGTGAACGGATTGGTGGCTTCTGCAAGTCATGACAAGTTTGTTAAACTGTGGAGGTGAATCCTGTTTCCATGCAACTCATCCGCTGTGCCCGGGGAGGCTCTCTGACACTACGTTTTTCGTTGCGGCATGACCTAGCTAGGGTAAAGTAGGGTTGCTAACATCATAGGTACCCCGTTTGTTCTGGAATAGATGCTAACCAAGTCTTTGTCGTCGTCGTCGTTGCTGATGCTGTCGTTTTAACTTCTTGCAGTTAGATCTGATAGGTATCCAGTGTACTTTCTTTTGTCATCTGGTGGATGTGTTAAATTACAGTTTTGTATATATGTTTGGGGACTTCATTGATTTAATGGCTGTCCAAACCTTTTTCCCATTTTGCGGGCTGAAATTATGCTGATGAATAATCGGGCAAGGGAGGAATCTTGCCGTGCTGGTTTTTGTGGGAGATTCGTCATTCTTGCTGGAGTTTTCGGCCAGTTTGAGGGGTGTTAGAGAACGGACGATTCGACTTTTGCTGTTGTTTCCGAGGATGCTGAAATTTAAGCAGTTACTGTGATTCCTCAAAATCGTGGGCGAGGTAAATGATCACATGGTTACGGTGCTTATCTGACCTTTTCTTATTTATTAATGTCCGGCACTCGGTTACCCCCCTTTAAAAAAAAAAAAACCAAAGGGCGGCATTGTGGCGGTGGTGCAGTTTTCGGCAACGAGTTTGCTGCGGAAGAAGTCGATGAATTACTGTTGGCCTGCAAGTTCTAGCTTGGTGCTGTGAAACGCTAGACGGAAGTCGATGTGGTGTGTTTCATCAGGTGGGCCCGTTTGTTAAGAAGTTTAGCTCGGTACTGGAAATAGCCGAGGCTCTTATTGTGGTCATTTGGATGCTTAACTTTTAAACCTTACAAGCTTTATCTTCCCGGTTGCCGTGTTCAGTGTATGAGCCATTCTTTCCTTTAGAGGTACCTCGTTCGCCATGGCTATTATTGCGACATTGAATCCCTGGGAAATGAATCGTGAACGACTTCTAGCGTCCGATTGATGGATTAATGGCAGCGGAGTGGGGTTTCCAAGGTATTCGCTGCTAACGAACCTCATTCAAATCGAGTGCTGCTTGTCTGGCACCGCTTATTTCCCTACTGTGATTCTGATCCTCACTACTGTGATTCTAGTGGTACTGTTTCCCAACCGAAGGTCAAGGATCCTGATCAACCACAGGCCACCAACAGGGGTGGCATCCCAATCCGCCTCACTCTGGAACTTGAAGATATCGTGGTCTTCAACTGGGGCAAAGGATTCAACCTCATGCGAGTTTGCCCTTCTCCTTCAGCTCACGAGCCATCCAATCCACCGGCATCTTGTGTACTAAGGCTCTTAGCTATCACTGCTGTAGTCTCCTAGGCATGTCTGGAAGCTTCAATCTTCTCCTCCAGTGGTTCTAGCACCTCAATGAGGTAGCATTGGAGATTTTATAGCTTCTTATCGGTGATCTTATGGCTTGCTCAGATCGCTTTTCGCGGGTGGCCTTGTTCCACCTTGGCCCTCACCACTGGAGGTGTCCTCCTATGTCTCTTCACTCTGATCTCCCATTCTACTTGAGCCCTAGATGTTTGATGGAATGTTTAAAAGATTAAATGAAACTCGAAGCAATGTGTCACTAGAGCAACAACTAACCTTTTGAAAGATTTACTTTGGTTTCGATTTCGGATTTGGTTTTGGGGAATGATGGTGAATTCAGATTTGGTTTCGATTTTTTTCACTAATCATATTGAATATACCCGACTGACATTCCTTTCATCACCACACTGTAGCATTGTGGGTGGGAAAAAAAACATAGTGAAGCATTGTTTCCTGAAAACTTTCTTTTCCTTTTCTCTCATTTGAGCTCTTCTCATGTATTTTCTTTATAAAAAGCTTAGAAAATGCAAGTTCTTTGCATTTCACTATGCACAATCCAATGGATAAAAAGTAGAACCTTACATGTCGACATAAA